>NC_056735.1:1521280050-1521557550 GCF_019279795.1 Protopterus annectens
GTAAGTAAATAAGTAAGTACAGAAATGACGACGTATCAGCTGGGTGCAAAACAGAGTCAGAGGAAGTTATTTAATTATCAGTATAATAATGTACAGTATGAATAACAAAGGAAATGTTCATTCAAACACAGAATGATGTCAGTTAACATAGAAAGAAACATATAGCAACATGAAAAAATAAGTTTAACACAAAGCAAAAAAGAAAAAAAATCAGTTCTAACTTGGTGAAAAAATCTGAGGGGTGAAAAACAAACTGGTGGGAGGAAGGTGCAGAAAAGGAAAATACTTGACATGTAGTAGGCATGTTTTTGTGTATGCTGTTACTAAAATTGCTAAAGAACTGAAATGAATTTTTTTTCTCATATCTGAGCACACCAAAGTCATATAAAATAATGTTTCCTTTGTTTATATAGTAGCAATTTGTACTTCTCAAGGAAACAGGAAGTATATATTCAAATTTTAGACTGTTGTGCATGTATTGTAACTTGGTATCAGCATCAGCTATAACACCAAGAGAGAAAGAAGTTATATTTACTAAGTGCTATATTTTCTGTGACTTAATATCTTTTGATGCTTCTAAATTTTTCTTACAAAATTCCAAATATCGTGCAGAAACAGCAGGCTCTAGTGATGAAAACAAATCTGTATATAAATTTCATAGAAAAATATGTCATTACAGTTTTGAAGCACTGTTTTGTTTTGTGTTAGGCATGAGCTGAGTTTTTAGTTGAGTCAAAGTCCACACCCTGACTTCTGGTCCACTAATTACATAAAGCAAGTGTTATGCATCTGAAAGATCTGAAGAGGAAGTGGTTTTACATGCTCTAGTCTGGACTATGCAATCCATCTGCTGCATACACACTTTTGGAGATGCTAACCCTTCTCTACAGACTTACTGTATCTGTTTTGAAGTAGTTTATATCTATTAAGGACATCTCAGGGTTGTGTAAGTGTTGTTTTACATTAATTCTCTGAACCACAGTAAGCTCTGACTACCTCATTTTTCAAGAGGGGTTTAAAATTAAGAACATAAACACATCAGTCTGTGATGTGGTAAACCGAGTTCTGCTCTTCTACATAAAAAATGTACATATGCATTAGTCTGCGAATTGCCTGATTTTTACCTAAGTGTAACTAACTCTACTGTATATCCTTACATTAAGCAGATTACCTCTGGAAACTGGCAGGGTACAATGAAATGGGCAATTCAGCCCACGAAAAATGAAAAGGTGATTTGCAGTCTCTTAAGACACTGACATAGCTGTATATGCTTATTTAGTAACGTTTTGTACACTATTATTTGTCTTGGCCAATTTACAAAAGAGATATAAGAAGCAAGGTACCACTAAAACATTATAAATGTAGTTAGAGGAAACAGGACTGATTCATGGTGCATAAAAATAGTCTCATTGTAACTAGTTTGTTTCACAGTGGATAAAAATAAGTGAACGTTCTTTGCTATAACAGAGATATTGTTCAAAATCCACATCTGTCCATCAGCTAGTATAACCAATATCTTCATCTAGGCATCTATCTTTTTGATAAAAAAACTTCTAGGACTAAAATGACTAAAGCACTATTACCCTGTCTTTGCTGGTTATATCAGTTTGGTTTACAGGAGGGGCTTGTTCCATGGATGTGGAAAATAGCTGTTGTGTCACCTGTTTTCAACTGCAGTAAAACGTACATTAGATAGTTAAAACCTATTAGTCTTATATGTATTATCAGCAAATGTTTGGAAAGAATTTTATGCCCCTTGAAAAAAAGCTAAGTTCAACCCTGGATATTTTTTACCATGGGTGAATCAGTCAATGTAGGTTTATTGTTTAATGTGTTCTAGTTGAATCTGGTAAAGGTATCTGACACTGTTCTTCATGAAAAAAATAAGAAGACCTTATTTAAACTTGGAATCAACCAATATATGATAAAGTGGTATGTTGGTTGGCTGACTGAGAGAACACTGAAGGTGAATATTGGAAATAGCATTTCTAAATAAAGTAAGAAAGGTTGCAGCAGGGGTCTCTCAGGTTTCTGTTTTAGGACTGTTGTTTTATCTGTTTATGTCTGATTACCCATCTCAGAATAAGTTTTAGTCAGCAAGTTTGCTGAAGATCCTAAAATTAGGGAGATAAGTAACTCTGTAAAATTATCAGGCTAATTCACAAGGCTTCCTGGATTCCATTTACTTATGGTCTTTAAATAAATACCAAATAATCATTGTTTCCTTACGCCTTGTATAATATTTTTATAAGGCATGAAGGCTGAATTAGGTATTTGGGTCTGGTGATGGTCTATGGGCTGAAATATGATGACAATTTAATATTTGTAACAAAAAGTGCTACTCTGTTATTAGAGATATTCTATGTAGCATCTCTAGTTGTGACGAATGAATTTTTAATATCCCTTTTACAAGGATGTAGTAAGACTGCATACAGAATACTGTGGTGCTTCTTTTGTTTACAGCTATGCCCAAATATCCAGACTGGAAAGACTTCAGAAGTATTTTATGAGACAGGTTGATTGTGTTAAGAAGTATAGCTATAGAAACAGACTCGAATGATTGAGGATAGATGGATTCAAATATTTCATTGCCTATTAAAATCTGAAGTAAAATTTAAATTTCCTCTGCTTTATAATGTTTTTGAAGGTCATACAAGTCACTGATATTAACTTAAATCAGTACAGAATTAACTTACAAAGTAATACTCCTATCCAAATCTATCTAGTTACAGAATCTATTCCGACTACAAATATGTCCAGCCAAACTGGCCACCTTCAAAAGAAGGTTGGAAAATAGCCCTTACAAATGCTTATGAATACTACATCCCATTTAACAAATGGGTGGTCTTGGAAACTTTGAAGATCCCGACATACTGGGCATTACTAAGAAATTCTTTAAGCAAGAAACAAGCCTCTCTAACTAGAACTCATATCTATCTATCTATCTATCTATCTATCTATCTATCTATCTATCTATCTATCTATCTATCTATTCTAATTTTTATAGAACAGATCTGTCCAGCATTCTTCTTATTAGAAGCAGAAATAACCATCAAATCAAGCTAATCAGTAGGAATAATACCAGGAAAGAAGTTAACCCCAACTAGCTTGTTACCAAGCTTCTCTTGGGAGGTCATAGAAAAATTTTCCTAGGTAGACAATATGTCTCTGTTCCCCCATATCAATCAAAGAATTCAAGAACATTCACTATGCACTTATGCATCATTGTACAAAAGTATTATTACTATTGTGGGTGACTTTAACTTAAATTGATCAATCCCAGCAAAGAAAGACCTTAACCAGATCCTCTTCCGTAGCAACCGGAATCAATATGTATCTATCATCCTCAGCGAGACAAAACCATCTGAGTAGTAATTCAGCCCTCATTTCTTCATTTGGGGAATATACAAAAGTTTCTAAGGATGGCAAGAATTTTTGAGATTGTCAGTTTAAAGGTTTATATGGGTAGTTCCCTATGATCAATTGCCAGTTCTCTATTGAAATCACGAAGGTCCACTTACCCGAATACGGAAATGTCGACGCATATACATCGAACCACGAAAACACCAATCATCCTGAAGAGTGAAATCCGAAATGTTGAATTTTCATGGTTGGCCCTTCTGCAGTATAGCTCCGTAAGGTAAGTGTGCGATAGTTATGGACCTTAGGGTTAGGGTGCGGGTTAAGGTAAGTGCATAGATAGTAATGTATGTATGGTTTAGTGTAGGGTTAAAAGTAGGGTTTTGTTAAGTGTATGTGTGTGGGTTATTTATTTTGTTTGGGCATAGCTCTGTAAGGTAAGTGTGCGATAGTTGCAGACCTTAGGGTTAGGGTGCTGGTTAAGGTAAGTGCCTAGATAGTAATGTATGTACAGTTTAGTGCAGGGTTAGAAGTAGGGTTTTGGTTAGTGTATGTATGTGGTTTATTTATTTTGTTTGGGTAGGTAGTATGTAGCGCATGGTGGGGTTGGATGACTGTGACGGTTCGAGATTTTGAATTTCGTGGTTTAGGGCATTCGGTGTATTCGCGGTTTGGGTAATATGTGTCGGTGATTCTGTATTTGCTGACTAGGACTTTCACGGTTGTAATATAGACCCTCAGTTGCCTAGTATTATCCATATGTACTGAACACATTAAATGCCTGTCAAATACTACATTGTCCCATAAATGGAAAAATGCAAGCCCTGTTGTGATTAATGGGTGGCTTTTCCCCCCAGAAATACTGGAATCACAGCACTTATTAGAAGTTGATGGCATCAGCTGAAAGTATGGTTAAAAGGCAATAAATCTATGGATGTGGCTGAATTGCTGAGCGTCTTAAGAGTACAATCACTCTCTGTTTTGAGAGGAGTCAGCTGAAGTTTTTGGACACAATGTGAGGATGTCTTACATGCATCTCTCATGGGAAGTGTACTAGGCAGAACCCATTGAGATGAGGCCCAGGATATATTAAAGGGATTATGCCTTTTAAATTGCCTGCAAACCCTTCGAGATCTGACAGAATTAGCTGAAGGCTGTTGTTGAAGATGAAGAAATCTGGCCTACTCTGTTCAGTTTTCTACCACCATCACCTAAACAACGACAGTGGGAATATCTCATATTCATGGGTCAGTCTGACTACACTCTCTATATAGTTTCAAAGGAGATCTGCTTTTCCTACAGCAACAATGCTAAGGTCAAACTCTGATTTCTAAGCAAAAAGTTTCCTTTTATAAATAACTATCTCTAATATAGTTATAAAATGGAAGCACAAACATGTACCTAGTCCAAAATGTAAATTATAGAAATTTCTAATCCCAATATCCCCAGTTACTGAAGATCAAATAGGTGTTTACTAAACTGCTCAAATAGCTGAAAGCCTAATATCTAGAACTTTTTGTATCTTAAGTACCTGTTCAGTGCAGAGACCTAGAGCACTGACAACAAATTCTACACCCAGATATTCTGTATAGTAAATCAGTTATACTTAAAATAATGGTCTTTGATTTTACAAGTCTGAGTAATCAGATAATCATTGGAATTGATGTGAATAAGGCATCTTTGACTTAACAACTTGATGCATTTGTACATATGCATATACGTAATGTCAAGAAAGGGGATACTGCCAGCACAGCTACCTGGAATTTTGTAAATAATTATATGTAATTTGTGAATATCAAGATGATTTATATAGAAGTGTGACAAATGGAGATACTGCCAGCAAAGCTGTCTAGAATTTTGTAAATGGTTATGTGTCATTTGTGAATGTCAACGTGCTTCATGTAAGATGCTTGTGTTACAAATATATTAGAGGTGCATGTCATATATATCAAACTAGGTCTGTACAGATGTGTGTTGAAAAGATATTTTATAAAGTATTGAACTTAAAGATGTATCCACTGTGTGCTCTGCTGGAAGAGACAAGAAATGTACAAGCAGTATTGTAATTACTTAAATGTATATATTTTAACAGTGGAAACTGGAACACAAGAGTTTAATTTCAGACCAACAAAACTTCAGGAAAAATAGCTAAAATTAAATTACTTTATGGCTATGCAATAAAAGATGATATTTTTCAGTTCCAATGTAGCAAGAAAACACACAGTATGTGCTGAGAAGCTTTCTGTATTGTTTTGGAAGTGTTTCATTCTTTTATGACTTCCAGCATATGACAAAGATCTGAGGAAAAAAACCTTGTCTATGTATTTTTACAGGTAGATGTAAAATGCTACCAGCTGCCATCATTGGTTGTTTTGGGCCTGGGGACTAGAAGTCAGATGACAAGAAACAATGTCATTCTGCAAGCTAGCTGAGCAGTAATATTTGAGATATTAATTTGAGGAGTCTCTGAGAGAGACATGGCATTCTGTATTCTCTCTTGGACCTGACAAGAACCATTCAACACATCCGCCTTGCTTTTATGAAGTAAGTTTCTATAGAACAGTATAAGTCTCTTAGATATAGTCAGGAATATAGCAAAGCTTAGTTTGGATATTTTTATTTATTTATTTGAGACTGTCCTGTAATGTTGTTTTAAATATTTCCTGTGATTTTGAACTGTGATGTATATTTAGTATTGTCCTGCTCTTATTATTTATTATTAAATATATTTAAACATTTAATTGTGGCTGATCTGTGTAGAGATATTTAAGTTCTGAGAGTACTTGCATATTTATTTGGTGACACTGTGGGCCACTTCTAATAGCCTTGTTCTTGGGCAAACTACCATTTGTATTGATAGTAACATTACACAGTAAGGTTGGACACCCTTTGTTAAGGGCCTTAATGTAGATGATAAGGAGCTGGCTGGTGGCAGTGATAACTGTCTTATAGTCTGGGCAAAATATGGCATAGCTAGTAAACCTGTGCCAGCCTTTCCCAGGTGTGTGAGTGTGTAAAACTCAAACCTCAAAGAGTGTGTTTGTCAGCTACTTGGGCAGGAATACAAACCACTGGTTGGACAGAGAGGGTACTGGAAGTTTTGGCTTGGCCACTCAGCTGAGATCTCAAATCTATAGCTGTGCCAGTGGGAAGTCTTACTGGGGATCTGGAGAAAGAGGGTAAAACCAGCCCCAGACTGACTGTGGTCTCCGTATGCTCTGAAGGGTAATTGCACTTGAGGCAGAGAGCTGCATCTGGAAATACTGTGTGTGTGTGTGTGTGTGTGTGTGTGTGTGTGTGTGTGTGTGTGTGTGTGTGTGTGTGTGTGTGTGTGTGTGTGTGTACTTATCATCCTCTCAGTGTACATCCCACCACTGGTGCCAGTGGTGGGGATTGAGGCTCCTTGATTACTAGTTTAGTGGTGGGGCATCACATTTATTGGCTGTCAGTGATGGGCTCACCACATCACTTACTGGGATTCAGTGGTGAGGATACTGAACTCTTGTAGCCTGTAAACAGTGGTCAATAAAGAAGGTGTTTGTACTCTCAAGCAGCTACACAGTGAACATTCAGAGTTTCATATCACAATAGTTTTATTTATTTATTTTTTTGTTAGCTTAGTTAGTCAGAGGAGCAGGCAAGGATGCCAACAGAGGAGTATGGCAAACTGACAAGGAGCCAGTTGGCTGAGATGTGCCATGCCAAAGGACTGGTGCATGCCAACCTGACTAAAGTAGAAATAACTGCAGCCTTAACCACAGCTGCATCATAGACCAGCAACTAAGAGGGCAACCAGACTGTCTTGGGGATGTACAACTTTCAGATAATGGACAGTTCAACTTCACCTCAGAGGACTTAAAAATCTGTTTGGAGTTAAAGAGACTTCAACTGAGGTGAATCAGCAGAGAGACTGCAGCGTTTGTAGGCAGAAGAAAAGGAGAAACAGATGACATTAGAATCAGCAGAGAGACTGAAACATCTGGAAGCTAAAGAAAATGAGGCAGGAGCAACATGGAGAGGAGATGCTGACTCTTCGCCAGGGTCATGGATGTAATGCAGAAGGGAATAACTGAACCCCAGAAGCAACAAAGGTCAGTAAATTTCCTCCACAGTTTACAGAGTGTGATAATTTTGATAGTTTTATTCATATGTTTGAAAGGGTATGTAAACAGTATAATGTTGACCAAGGGCTCTTGATATGGTTCCTGACCCCTTTACTCCATGGTGAAGCTGTTACTGCTATTTCTAAATTGTCTGATACAGATTTCTTAAATTATAATGCTGTTAAAAATAGCTTACTAGAGTGTTTTAAATTAACACCTGATGCATACAGAAAAAAATTTTGTGAGCATAGACGCAAGGGAGATGAAAGTTCATGTGAATATTTTGCTGACTTATGGACTTATTTTCATAGATGGGTGAGTGGGTATCAGGTCACCACTTTTGAAGGGCTGGCAGACGTTTTGGTGAGGGAGCAAGCCCTTAGCACTTTGCCTGAGGACATGAGAAAATGGTTAGCAGATAGGGAATGTAATACTGCAGATGAGTTGAGGAAAAAGGGAGACCTATACTTAGCAAGCAGGGCAAAACTGGATAGGAAAGGGATACCCAGCGCTGCTCATGGGTCTAAGGGAACCCATGGTGGGCAGCCTAAACTGCCCCAACAGTGTCCACCAGTAACAGGGGAAGCCACTAGTCCAGGTGCATGGCCAGGATCAAGGGTTAAATGTTTTAAATGTAACCAGTGGGGCTTTGTAGCTGTATAGATGTCCACGGAGACAAGGTGGGGAACAAAAGGTGGGAGAGCCAGTAAGTGGGAATGACAAAATGCCAGCAGTAAGGGTACCAAAGTACCACAAGAGGTTATATCCTATCTTAGTAGATGGAAAATAGACCACTGCTAAGAGAGAGACACAGCCTCTGACCTAACCATTGTGAAGCCTGCAATGGTTAAAGAGGAGCACTACTTGCTTGGGCAGTCTAGTCCAGTTAGAGCTTTAGGAGGGACCCCATTCCAAATACCTTTGGCTAGGGATCCCCTTGACTAGGAGCGTGGAAAAGGAAGCAAGCAAGTAGCCGTGTTTGAGGATATCCCTGCAGATGTCCTGATAGGGAATGATTTTGATAATGCAGTACCTTGTGTGCATGCAGTTACAAGCTGTCAGGCTTGGAGACAAGCATGTGTGGCTGGTAGCCTGAGGGGGACCCAGACAAACTACACACTTGAAGCCAGGACCAGTGAGATGGCTACTTCAGGGAATGAGCTACCCCATAGCACTGAGACTGAAGGTGAGCCATAACTGCTTGTGGGTACTAATGTTTCCTTAGACAGTGTGACTGCAAGGGCAGGAGTGAGTAGTAGTACCCAGGCTGACAGTGAGGCACTGCTGTCAGAGAATACCAGACTTCCTGTGGAAGGGTAGCTGGCAAGGGTTACAAAGAGAGAGTTGAGACAGGCTCAGCTATCCAACCCTACATTACAAGACCTGAGGGAGGTAGCTAGTGAGGCATCTGATTCTCAAGGAAAGGGGGAATCTGTATACTTGGACAAAGGGTTACTGTATAGAGTGTGGACCCCTGAGGGAGGGCTAGAGGGTGAGAGAATACAACAGTTGGTAGTGCCCAGACCCTACCATCTGCTACTTCTAGCCATAGCCAATGACATTCCCTTTGCAGGCCATATGAGCATAAAGTGTACAAAGAGACATATTATGCAGAGCTTTTATTGGCCTGGGATTTCCAGAGATGTAACAGGGTACTACAGGACCTGTTAGCAGTGCCAAAAGGTAGGCAAGGCAGGAGACAAGGTCAAAACTCCTTTGATGCCTTTGCCTGTGATTGAGGAGCCATTTCAGAGGGTAGCTGTGGATATTGTGGGGCCTCTGCGTACCCCAAGTTCCACAGGGAAGAAGTATATCCTAGTGGTAGAAGATTATGCTACCAGATACCCTGAGGTGGTGGTTCTGTCCTCCATTGAGATAGAAAAGATGGCAAATGCTTTGTTAGAGATTTTCAGCAGGGTAAGTTTCCCAAAAGGAATACTGACTGACAGAGGTGCCAATTTCATTTCAGACCTGCTGGCTTGTCTATGGAAGCACTGTGGGGGTGAAGCACCTAATGAACACCCCCTACCACCCACAGACTAATGGTCTGTTGGAGAGGTTAAACTCTACATTAAAGACCATGCTATGGGCATTTTCAGGCCAGTTTAAGAGGGAATGGAGCAAATATCTGCCCCATCTGTTGTTTGCTTACACAGAGGTGGCCCAGGAATCAACAGGTTTTTCACCCTTTGAGTTGCTGTATGGGTATGGGTGAGGAGACATCTAGATTTGATTTGTGATGAGTGGGAGGTTGAGTATGACTCCCATAATGACTCTGTTGTGGCATATGTCCTAAATCTCAGGACAAGGCTCAGGGAACTCATTGACTTGTACAGGAGAACCTTGCAGAAGCCCAACAACAGATCTGGTATGACAGGAAGGCACGAGTTAGAGAGTATGCTGTAGTTCTCATTCCTGCCTGGTACAAAAGCTGCAGGTAGCTTGGGAGGGACCCTTCAAAGTAGTAAAGAAGGTCTGTGTTGTTATGTTAACATGATGAAACCTTATCATGAGGTCTGAGGGGGATCTATGGCTACAGGGAGCCAGCCAGCAAAATCCCAAGTTACTGTGGTAGAGCCTAGGGTTGCAGGCATATGATATTACAGTGCAAAACTGTAATGAGGTTAGCAATGCAAAGGCAATTGGAATCTCAAGACAGGGAATGGGGTGATGTATTCCCAGATAGGCTCATCCCTCTCAAGCAATGTTTCCCAAGGGTCACTTGAAAAACTAGCTTGAGTCTTTGAGGGGGGAGGAATTGTCACAAAAGGAGATACTGCCAAAACAGCTACCTGGAATTTTGTAAATAATTACATGTCATTTGTGAATATCAACATGATTTATATAGAAGTGTGACAAAGGAAGATACTACCAGCACAGCTGTATGGGAATTTTGTAGATGATTATGTGTCATTTGTGAATGTCAACATGCTTCATGTAAGATGCTTGTGTTACAAATGTATTAGAGCTGTATGGCATGGATATATCAAACTAGGTTTGTACAGACATGTGTGTTGAAATGATATTTTATAAGGTACTGAGCTTAAAGATGTATACACAGTGTGCCCTGCTGGAAGAGACCAGAAATATGCATGCGCTATCTTAACGGATTAAATGTATATATTTTAACAGTGGAAACTGGAACACAGGAGGTTAACTTCAGTCCAGCAAAACTTCAAAAAATAGCTGAAATTAAATTACTTTATGGCTACACAATAAAATATATTTTTCAGTTCCAGTACAGCCAGGAGGCACAGAGTCTGTGCTGAAAGGCTTTCTGTATTGTCTTGGAAGTGTTTTATTGTTTTATGAGTTTCCACATTTGCCAAAAAGCTGAGGAAAAACCCTTGTCTATGTATTTTTACAGGTAGATGCAAACGCTACCAGCTGTCATCAATTGTTGTTTTGGGCCTGGAGACTAGAAGTCAGGTGACAAGAAATGATGTAATTCTGCAGGCTAGCCAAGCAGTAATATTTGAGATATTAATTTGAGGAGTCTCTGAGAGAGGCACAGCATTCTGTATTCTGTCTTGGACCTGAAAAGAACCAGTCACCACATCTACCTTGCTTTGATGAATTAAGTTTCTAGGGAACAGTATCATTCTCTTGGATATATTCAGGAATATACCAAAGCTTAGTTTAGATATTTTTCTTTATTTATTTGAGACTGTCCCGTAATGTTGTTTTAAATATTTCATGTGATTTTGAACTCTGTCACTGTAAATATATATTTAGTATTGTCTTGCTTTTTATTATTCATTATTACATATATTTAAACAGTTCATTGTGGTTGATCTGTGCAGAGATATTTAAGTTCTGAGAGTACTTGCATATTTATTTGGTTACACTGTGGGCCATTCCTAATAGCCTTGCTCTTGGTCAAACTACCATTTGTAGTAATAGTAACATTACACAGTAAGGTTGGACACCCTTTGTTAATGGCCTTAAAATAGCTGATAAGGAGCTGGCTGATGGCAGTGATAACTACCTTATAGTCTGGGCAAAAGGGGGCATAGCTAGTAAACCTGTGCCAGCCTTCCACAGGTATGTGTGTATATAAATCAAACCTCAAAGAGTGTATGTGTCAGCTACTTGGGCAGGACATGAAGCAGTGTTTGGACAGAGAGGGTGCTGGAGGTCTTGGCTTGGCCACTCAGCTGAGATCTCAACTCTGTAGGTGTGTCAGTGAGGAGTCTTACTGGGGATCTGGAGAAAGAGGTAGAAACCAGCCCTGGACTGACTGTGGTCTCTGTATGCTCTTAAAGGAAATTTCACTTGATGCAGAGAGCTGCATCTGGAAATACTGTGTGTGTACCAGTCATCCTCTCAGTGTACATCCCCCACTGTTGCCAGTGGTGGGAATCGAGGCTCCTTGATTACTGGTCCAGTGGTGAGTCATCACACTTAACAGGAAAGTAATTTGTACTGTTATACAAAATGGAATTATCATTAGAGCATTTTATGTATGTACATCATTCTCTCCCAGACTTCACAGTGGTAACTACAATATTTGTTTAGCTTGCTGAACTTTTTTGAGCAGAAATGTGCTGGTTTGCTACAAGCTTATATATGTGCTGCCTATATCTCAGATGTTCCCCTTGAAAAGCACACAGAACGGGCAATACAGTAGGTTATAAAGCTGTAGAATATGCCAGTGTCTGTGTAGCCTGCTGTCCCCATTCATCTTGCAAAGTAGAAATATTAATATTATCTAAGACTACCCATGGAAACAGATTTAAGTGGTTAATACTCTATTGAACTTTATGACATTTTATATGTTTGGGGTAATTCTGCAAGTATGCTGCATCCATTTCACTGAGTGTTGACATGGAACAAAATCGTAGCATACTGTACCATAGTATGAAACACAGTAAGAGCCCACCTCTTGGCAGGTTTCTGGCTATTGCAGAAATTCCTGGCATCATGCATGTATTGTATCATGTACATCATAAAATATTGGGATAGTATATCCCTAAAGATGAGTACTTTCTCTAGATTTGTTATAGAGCTACTCTAGAACCTCCAGATTTAGGATTCCATATGCCATTTTAGCTCTTCCTTGGCAAGTTGGATGTAATGAGCATTAATTAACCAGGGTATGATTTACTGTGTTTACTGTATCTACTAAGTGCATTAAATATCTTAACTTACTCTTCAAAAGGCATATTATCATTTTTTTGTTTTTACAGAGAACAAACTGCCCAGCTGTTATTTTTCACAAATGGCAGTTAGGCAGCAATATTTTGCTTCTACAATGATAGAGATCCATATCTGACATATATCTCTCTATCAGGACTATAACCTATTTTGTACTTATAGTCAGTGCATTTGCCTCCACTCATTAGCACATTGTGGAAAATGGTGTCCCTGCACACTTGGTAATGAATACAGCAACACAATGTAAATGGGATCTCTTTTATTCAAAGGCAGAAGCAAAGTGAGCACAACCAGTTTTATTAGCGCTGCCGTCTCAGCATCACAGTGAAATCTTATGTATTGATCTATTCAGTTTTACATTAGAAAACACATAATGACATTCTACAGTTACATTTCCTTAGTGGATAACTTATGCAACTTTAGTTTTCAAAGATTTTCTTGCCCTCTGGCCCTATCTAGAGTCCTAGAGTGATGAAGCCCTGGCTCCACCCCCATTGACACATTTGACTAGTCACACAGGTATTGGAGGATGCACCAGCATGGCCAGTATAGCCATCCAGGGGGAGGGTGGTATCTTTTTTTCAAGAAACACCTTTATTAAATTCACATATATTGAGTAATGACATGGGTACAGATACAGCAAGAGAAAAGAAAACAAACCATTCCAAACATTGTTCCATTTTCATGCATTATACAAATGTTTTCTTTTTTAGTGATTATCACTCACTCCAGAATTACATAAACTGCTCAAGTCTTGCATCTCTAAAATTGCACTCATCCTCCTTCTGAATATTATTCTTCATATATTGTTCCCTTAGTTCCTATTTATTCTTAAGTAGTTTCCTCCTTCCCTCTTTTAAAGATCCCACCTCCAATTTCTTCATCACCTTTATAATATTCAGTGCTTCATTTACAGTCACTTTAGATTTTGATTTCCATTTATTAGCAATTGCTTTTTTGGCTTCACTAGCATTAAACTTAGTAAGGCCTTATGTATATATGGGCAATCCAGTTTCTGTATCCCAGCTGCAAATAATTATTTCCTTGGTTGCAGTAATTTGTTCCTCCTACATTTCTGACAAAGTATCTTATAGGGAATGGGGAGGGTGTGGGTTAGTTCACAACCAGTTGTCCTCTGCAGCTGTGATTTACTATATGTTTGTATGATAATCCATGTAGTGTTTCAAACTATTTTTTTTGTCTAGACTTACATTCAAAAAAAACATTTTATAGTTTCTTTTTTTGTGGAGTAATGTAAACAGGTTTTTGTGTTGTTTTAGAGAGCCGAGCGGCCAAAATGGATAATGGGAAGTATAAATAAATAAGTAAAGTTTGTATATTATACTCCCAAATTAAAAAAAAATTAAAAATACATGTGTAAGGTGTTTTATACAGTAAATTACTATTCACATATGTTGGCATTTTTAGTTTGTGACATTACTTATCAGATTCAACTTTAGAGTGTTTAGTAAATGAATGTTTTCTCAAGTTTCTCTGAATTTTTATTATGTGGAACATATCTGATTTTTATAAAAGTTTGTTATTGTAGCATTTATAGTCTTTTTTATTTTTTTTTTTTCTTTTCAGATAATATAATTGAACAGAACAGTTTAGGAGAATTGTTTTCATGATGATGATGCATATAATGGTAGATAAATGGAGCTGCTGAATATTTAACTAGAAGAGTGTTGTGGGGATGGTGCTGTGTGTGTGTTCAGAGAGTGACAAGTGAAGTACTCTAGTGAAAGTGGAGGAGGCTGTGTGAGAGAGGCAATAAGATAAACATAATAATATGTAATTAATAGGATAATAGGAGGATAATAGATTAATACTAGGCTAACTGCCCTTGTGAAGAGACTCAAACCCTACATCTTGTGCTTGCAAGGCAAAAACACCTTAAATTTTGCTACTCTCCCCCCCCCCAATATTGAAAAGTTAACACACATGAACAGTGACTGGTCTGTGTTTGGGGTACATGGATGGGTTAAGATGGGAGGAGAAAGAAGAGCAAAACCTGACAACTGTTTGTTTTGAACCTGAAAAAAAGATGTTGTTGGGTTGGGATTGATTGTGGCCACTCACTTCTAGATGAAAAAAAAGTATGCTGTCCACCTTGTTGATGTTAGCTGTTCACAACACTGGCTACATTTTTAGGAGTGTATGTGTACTGTCTACAGCAATCAGGCTAGTGTGCTGTAGCGGTGTGCCACTTAAGAAGGGCTGGCACTTGTGGTGTCAAGCATGTGCCTTCTAACAAATGAGCCAATTGAGTTGCTTAAGGGATGTGGCTCAATAGTCAGTAGGGGAATCAGAAACAAATATATATCTATATATATATATATATATATATATATATATATATATATATTCATTTCTACAGACATACTATTTTATAAATATTTATACAACTGTAATTACACACAATTATACTGCTATTTAGTGAGTAATAAACACATATTCAGTTTTAATTAAGTTGCTTTAATATCTTTTTAAATTCATGGTTAGCTGACAAATCATCTTTACAGACTCATAGATAATATATAGATACACTGTGTCTCATGACCATTCTCGACTTGCCAGTACCCTCCATAAGTCTTTACCTACTTTCTATAGGAAGGCCACACTGGTTAATCCTAGAGTAAATTTGTGGATATCCATCCAGTCATCTAGTTTATGTTAAAGGAATCTAGTGAGTCACACTGCTTAACATGCAGGTGATGCTTATTCCTGTAACTTTTGAGGTACTGGATTATAAATCTGTCCCAAAACCATGTTTTATGTATCTGTTGGTGAAGATTTAGTTCTCTGGTTCTAATATTGGTTGAGGTATTGGACTTGTGGAGAAACAGGACATCCTGAACAAGTACGTCTGTAATGGCATGGTAAGCAAGACAGAGATATCCCATCAAAGGTCTATAAAACACTTGATAAAGGGATAGAGCTTCCAGCTATTCTTGGTAGTTCATGGACGTTAGACCTGTGAACTTTTTGGTTGGATTGTTTGGGTCTTTTAATTGTTTGATATGTTTATTGAGACACATGTGAAATGGGGTGTTATAATTGATAATTGGCCTGATCAATGCTGGCATAAGAGAGTGATTACCTTTTTAGACCTTGATACTATGCTTTTGTGAGTTAGCTGGGCTAAATACAGGTTTTAAAAGGCTTTCCTGGCAACAATTATTACATGATGGTGAAATAACAGGGAGCTGTCAGCCCAATTACCTAGGTCCCTCAGAACATTGTCATTTTGTAAAGGTGTGTCATCTATACAGCAGGATGAGGGAAAGAGTTGCTATCAAAAGTAATGATACTACATGTTTTAGCATTTAGTTTGAGCCCATTTTAGTGCACCAAGACTTTACTAGGGAGAATTCATTCTGGACAGTTTGGGTGTTATAGAGTGACTTAACAACAGTGCCCAGTTTATAATGGTTTGCAAACAGTGGTAGCCAGTAGTCTTGGCTCTCTGCTTAGAGATCTGAGAAATAAATAAATATTAAAAATGAAAGGTCCCAGCTCTGAGCCTTGGGGGACACCACCGGTCACTTTCACAATTTCTAATGAGGCACCAGCAAGTCATACCGTGTGTATTCTGTCTTCCAGTCAGTTTGCAATCCATCTTACCACATATGGGTCTATTTTTAAAGCATTTAGCTTTTTTGTGATGCCAGCATGGAGAAGAGCATCAAATTTGTTCTTCATTGATTTATTTGGCCAGCACTCTGTGGAACAACAAAGAGGACTGCAGTAGACCCTCCTATTAAGATGAGGTACATGGTTGTGGGGAAGTAATATATTTACAGTTGTAACAATGTCATAATGATATGGAGGGGTGATATAGATGATTGGATGAAGTTTCAAGAGTATGTCAAGGATAGCTATCTTGACTTCAAGTTTGAGGCAGATGTGACTGTCAACTAACTTTGCCCAGTGTATTAATAACTGTTGCCAACAGTGGCAAGTTGAACAGTGAAATCTATTGGAAAATAATGACTGCAACACATCTTTAATTTACAATATTTTTTCACACACAGTGGGCCAGATTCAGGAAGCCTCCGTGTAAGAGTTATAACTCTTACACGGAGGCTGCAGTGAAACTGTGTGATGTCAGCATGTCATGCATATGCATGAGGTGCATAAGGCATGCTGAATCACACTAGTAACTCTTACGGTCCGTGTAAGAGTAGAAGCGTGTCTGTAGGCTAAGCCCTGCAAGCGGACACGCCCGGAAGACTAGAATGGCTGAAAGTAAACAGCCACGAGAGGCCATGGAAATGTGCATAAACACACTACACAACACATGCCCGATAGACCATCACTGTATAAAGTGAAGAGATGTAATAAAATTAAATTAAAACCTTTTTTTAAAACCCGTAAATGTTTGCTACTGTGTGCCGTGTGCAGGTGTGCTACTAGCGCAATCACAGTTAGCAATCAGTGGAAAAGGATATAAGAACTAAATATGCAAAGTAAGCCAAGAAGTAATAGCTTAGTGGTAGAGTTGCTGGCCTAAGAGGAGGCAGGAAGGGTTCGAGCCCCCACAACAACCTTTTTTTTTTTTGTAAATAAGCACTAAAAAGCCCCCTGACAGTATTGTACACATGTAAATGTATTCCCTTTTGTAAAATGGAATGAAACGGAGCATATATTCTGAAGTAACACAATAACAAAAATAGTCAGAAATGTACTGATAGCTAAGCTGCTGTGAGACGGAGTGCCCGTAGCTGAGTAGTGTTTAAAAAGCTGCAAACTGCGTGCCTGTTGCTAGGCATCGGTTTAACAGAGTGAAACTGTTTGCAACTAGCTGTGCTTAGCTGAACATGTGTGTCACTAGCCAATTAAGGTTTATCCCAGTGCACACCATTTGCGCGGTGCTCCCACAAGCTAACTGCCAGTGCGCATGCGTTAGCTCAGCAAACGGCGCAGACCTGGTTTTAAGTGCTTAAAAGTGCTTTTGGCATGTTTGATTGACAGGTCTCAACTCATTTCTGTCAGGAAAATCAAAAATCAGTTGCCAGATTCGAACCCAGGATACCATGCACTAGAGTCAAGGTACTAAACCACTAAGCCATGACAGCAATACCTAGAAATGCAGAAATAGCATATATATGGGATAAAATCCAGAATGGAGCATGATAAAGCATTTTCAGTGAAGTAGATACAATTCCAAAACGGCCAATCAGAGAAATGTGTGGGAAAATCGGCATATATAAGCCCCATAGGCGGGAATACACAGCAGAAACGATTGTAGATCAGAGCTGCAGTCAGAATGAGTGGAGTAGGTGAGGGCGTTGCTTTCGAGCACAGCGTTGGGGCGTTGAGGAGTCCAGATACATGGTCTGGCTCCTTGTCCACCATCACGAGGCCCAACTCATGCAGGGCCAGGTATCATGGGGAGCATATAGGGCAGAGGCATGGGACCAGTTGGCTCGTGATCTGACCAGTGCTACTGGCATTCCACACACTGGTGAGCAGGTCCGTCACCACCATGCGGACTTGAAACGGCGCAAGCAAGACCAGTTGTCCGAATGGATCCAGGAGGCCCGGGATATGCCCAACGCCCCACTACTGAGTAAGTTACATTTTACTTATGTATGTAAGGATTTCAACTAGCTGATACCATGGAGATGTGTAGTCCAATATTACTTCTTTTGTATTACAGCTGCAGGTGTCCGCTCTACGAATCGCGAGATGCATGCCCGTAGGCTGGTGCGGATGCGCCACCGTGCAGGTTAGTAACCCCACCCAGTACTTGTAAATAAATATTATACTGTAGCATGTATCAGAACACTGCAGTGTGTTGATTAAAAGTAATATAATGTGCAAGCAAGATTTGAAAGTCTGCAGGTATGGCTGCAACAAGTTCATCAGTATGCAAGTGTAACTGGAAATATAATTGATAGAATTAAACAGTGCTGTCATACAGATGTCCCACCATTAATTAAATATAGTGTAACCTGCAGTAGTCTCAAGAGTACAGCTTCAGAATCTGAGGTAGTCACATGTGAGATATATCCCTGTTGAAATGCTGAATCATGACAGAAGTGAGGCTGTTGGAAAGTGTTTGAATCACCACTAGTCTAACATGTGAACAAAGCCTAGAAGTAGCAACCTGAACTGTGAATTTGCAGGAAGTGTGAGACTGACAGAAAGGGTCATGTATGAATAAATAAAGTAGTAATAACCCGGAATATATTAGCCCCAGTGTGTTTCTACAGAACTAAATGCATGTGGGAAGTACAACTTAATATACCAAACTGATTTCAGTGTGTCAGAATCTGGAATGTCTAGCCAAATGCTGTATATGGTGATCACAGTAAACAATTTGCAGATAGAATGAATGATTATCTGACAGACTAAACAGCCATAGTCGTCCCCTGTCCTGTCATCAAAGTGTAGCAGGATGATGTATCTGATCAGATTCAAAATAAGTAGGATAGTGATGTATTTGTAACAGGTGTAGCTTGACAGTCAAATAAAATTTATTTTGAAACATCAGCCTCAACTTAATTGTGTACCTATTATAAATGTAAATCAATGTGTAACATATGAATGTGTCATCACTTTCTATCTCCGCCCAACCCTATAATTCCATATAACAACACCCACTAAATAATGGTATGTGAACATTTCATTAATCATGGACATTTGTCCGTTTCAAAAATATATGCATGTCTGTTCGTGCATGTGCCCTGTTCATACCTGCAAATCTGATGGCCTGTTGCCATTAATCAACCCTTCATGTTGTTTGACTGTGTATTTCTGTTCAAATAATGCATGTGATATTGATATGCCCCTTGTTCAATGGTGTTAATATCTGGGTGTTTGTTTGATGGGAATACCAATGCATGCTGTTACAACTAATCTGAATGGAATACAATGCCACTAACCCAAACTAACATAACTACTCACAAACCTAGAACGCTTGGGAAGGCAGGTCCCAGCGGACCCACCTCTCCCACCTCAGCTGGTGACTGCACCTGGCACTAGTGCCCAGGCGGACCCCCTCCGGTGGCCCTGTGCCACCTTCGGGTGGAAGCGCTGCAGGGGATGGGGCCCGTCCCCCTCTGCAAGTGTGGCCGGAGGGTTCGCCCACTCACCCTCCGGTGTCCGGTCTGTGGTGCGAAGGGAGATCCAAGACACTGTTCTTGGGCCCCTCGCCAGCTCGAGGCTCCTGTGGCACAGCTAACGGCACCGGACGTTGCCACGCCTACACAGCCCCCAGCACAGCCCCATCCTGGGCTGTGAAGGAACAGTGGCAACTGCCTATGGGTGGGGATATCAGTTCCACTGTTGCCATCTGTGGGCTCATGCATCTTGGAAATCCCAACCTCCGTCCCGTCAATTGTGTAACCCCCGTGTGTCATACACGCCCTGTATCGTCTTGTCTGTCTTGTCTGTTAACCTACCCAACCTACCTCCCCAGCTATACCGACTTCCTTCACCTGACATACCACTCTCACCTGAAAAAAAAAAAAAAAGGCACTCTGTACCCACAAAAAAATTACGCCCCATACATAGCTGTCCATGTCGCACACATGTCTGCTTGACATTGAAACAGTTAATTACAATTGGCTCTACAACAACTATTAATGTTGTCCTGACACCTCTCTCAGGGGTGAAAGGTTTCTAATGTCTCACCAAAATACATGGAAATGCACAGCTGTTGCTGCCAAAGACATGGGCATCTATGGGCCTTACCTACATCCCTCCTGCAAATCCCACGCTTGTTTCCCTACTGTCTTACCCTCTTTGTGACCCCTTTTTCACCACTTTCCTGTCACCCCTTTTTCTTTTCTTTCAAAGAAATTAGCGGGTGTCGCTTGTGTTAGCGGAGCTCACCGCCAGTCTTGTCATCGTGAGCTCAGCAAACGGCGCAGACCTGGTTTAAAGTGCTTAAAAGTGCCTTTATGGCACTTTGATTGACAGGTCCTGTACTCAGTTTTAAAGTTTGCTAAGAAAAATAAATTCCCACTGTCAGTCTCTAACCCAGGACCTTGGTAACATTAGTCTGTACGACCTACCACTAAGCCATGCCTGCTTTACAAGAACACACTGCTAAAATAAATATAACATGTAATAGTAGGAATCAGTATAAAGGCAATATAGGAGATGTACTATCTAAAGCATGTCAGGTAGGGTTTTAATGGCCAAATTACTGGATTCCCATACTAGTTCAGTGTGAACAGAAACAGCCCTGCTACCTGTTAGCTTGTACATAATAATGTAAGGTAATGTACATATGTGAAGGTATGTATATCTACACATACATATATATAAATATATATTAATACATATGAAAAATAGTCGTAGGTCTCAGTAGCCATACACACTCACTACAGGAAACAGTGAACATAATTGCAGCAACCTGAATCTGCAACACAGCCTGACCCCTGTGTGACCTACTTACCCTTCTAACTGCTTAAAGGTGGCCTCAGCACTTTGATTGACAAGTCCTGTACTCAGTTTGAAAGTTTGCAAAGTAAAAAGAATTCCCACTGTCAGTCTCAAACCCAGGACCTTGGTAACAGTAGTCTGTATGACCTACCACTAAGCCATGCCTGCTTTGCAAGAACACAGTGCTAAAATAAATATAACATGTAATAGTAGGAATCAGTATAAAGGCAATATAGGAGATGTACTATCCAAAGCATGTCAGGTAGAGTTTTAATGGCCAAATTACTGGATTCCCATACTAGTTCAGTGTGAACAGAAACAGCCCTGCTACCTGTTAGCTTGTACATAATAATGTAAGGTAATGTACATATGTGAAGGTATGTATATCTACACATACATATATATAAATATATATTAATACATATGAAATATAGTTGTAGGTCTCAGTAGCCATACACACTCACTACAGGAAATAGTGAAGATATATGCATCAACCAGAATCTGCAACACAGCCTGGCTCCTGTGAGACCTACTAAGCCCTTTAACTGCTTAAAGGTGCCTCCAGCACTTTGATTGATAGGCCCTATACTCAACTCAAAAGCAGAATATGAGCATACTAGTAGGCCCTACCACAAGACCATTGTAACACTAGTCTGTATGACCTACCACTAAGCCATGACTCTCATACAGGAATATAGTGCTAAATAAGTGGAACACGTAATAGTATGAATGAAGATAAAGGCAATATAGTATGTCTACTACCCAAAGCATGTCATGCAGACTTTTATAGTCCCAATTACTGGGTTCCCATACTAGTGTAGTGTTAACAGAAACAGCCCTGCTAATTGTTAGCTTGTACCCAATAATGTCAACTAATGTACATATATGAAAGTATGTATATGTACACAGATATATATATATATATATATTTATATAGCAATACATATGACATATAGTTGTAGGTGTCAGTATGCATACACACTCACTATAGGGAACAGGCAAGATAAATGCAGCAACCTGAATCTACAACACAGCATGAAGCATGGTAGATGTACTAACCTTCACACTCACAAAACACTGTCAACAGCATACCAGTATGGTCCACGCCCTACAATCTGAAAGGGCAACGCCTATCTCACATACCCTTTTATAGCAGTGTCCTGAAATCACAGTGAGACATGCAATCAGTACACACCCAGCTGCATGCAATTAGCAAATGCTGCCTTACAATTGGTGCAGAGTCCATCACATGGACCTATGCAGATACCTACAAAAGCAATGAGTACCCACACTACACTCATGCAATACATTCATTGCACAAAACCGACAGAGAAAGAGAGAGAGAGACAGAGAGAGAACAAAACAGAACAAAACAGAAATAAAGACAGCCAGCAGCAAAACCAGCAGCAGCAGCAGCAGCAAACTTCAAGCAGCACCAGTGACACACCAACAGCTGCCACAAACACAGGTAATGCAAAGTAGCAGGTTAATCCTGTGTATACTGTGACACCTCCAATGTATCATAGTTCACTATCTATAGGTATGTCCATGAGATAGGTTGTGTGTACATAGTCATGAAATATAAACATATGTAATATTGTTGTACATGTGGGCCATAACTAACACTTCCATAGCTTAGAACACAAGGCCAGTTGTGCATATGATGCAGTAGTTCCCAGGGTCAGTAGAGGTTCCTCCTCATTGGTGTGGGACCACTGTGTATGTATGGCACTGTTCAGGTACATATCCTGTAGTATGGCCAGGGATTAATATCAGTCTGTCATGTGGTGCTATGTCCTCCAGGGGTGAATGTAGCACACATCCAGGGATACCATTTCGTAACAGTGATGATATGTGTTCTGCAATGATGAGGGTGGCTCTCACCTGGACATGTGAGAGGATAGGGAGGTTACAGTCATCTGGGATAACTAATAACACGTGTGTAGGACAATGGGGGGGGGGGGGTACCTGCACCTAAACTGTCTACAACAATGTTGGCAATATCTGTGCATTTGGTGAATGTGAAGCATCTTAACACTGCAGACAACAGATGCCTTCCCGTCATGTGAATCTGCCCTGTGCTGCAGTAGCCTCCTACTATTTTTATACAATATGCCTGTATCTGTAGTCCATTGGACAGGATTAATAAGTGGTGTGCAGTTGTTCTGGGTTAGATAACTGTGTGCACAGTACATGCAGTATGTGGGATGTCTGTGGTACGCATATGCAAAGGTGCTGGCGGTGTGTGTTGTGGCTTCCACTGGCCCAGTGGGCTGCATGGATAGCATCACTGTCATAACTACTGAATAACTGTGTAATAACATGCATACATAGCAAGGTAGTGTACTGTGCTTGTGGTGTTGTTCAGATATGTATATCCAGGCTGAGTAATGTGTGTCCACATCACAGGGTTGGATGGCAGCACACATCCAGTATGTATGGATGAACACCCAGAATGTGTCAGGCGTGTCACCTGTGCAGAAGTATCTGGCCATTACCTGTGCATCCCCACAACACACACACATGCAACATATGGCAGATGTACTATAGCAGTACACACATGTTCATAGGTTCATACTAGGCTATCTGCCGAGGGCATTTACAAGCCTAGCCCATCGTTTGTGGCTTACGCCACCCCTTTAGTATGGGGAACCATACCCATTATTTTGCTGTGCCTCTGTCGAGCAGTGACATGGAGGTAATCCCTGGGGTATATCTGCGATCTCCCATCCATTGGTCAAGATTTCTCTTGAACAAGGCTAGCGAGGTGCTCTGCCTCACATATACCGTGATTTTGTTCCACAGCATAGGGAGTCTTTGGGTGATGAATCTATCCCTCCAGCATGTCCTATTAATAGCCGTGTCGAGGTTTAAGTCTCCCGCCCTTGTGGCTCTGATGGATCTAGGTTTTTTAGGTGAAGCATATTCATCAAATCTGGGTTTGACATGGCCTTGTATGTTGGGCAAAGGTCACCTCTGAGCAAGCGGTGGCGACTGAATAGAACATACATGGACATGCTGGAGGGCAAATTCCTAACTGAGAGGCTCCCTTCACTCTGTAATGAGCTCGAACAGTTGAGAATGAACAGTTCATAGGTTCATACTAGGCTATTTGCCCTAGGGCATTGGTAAGCCTAGTAGAATGTGTTTGTCTTTTGCCACCCAATCACATCTTATGCTGCTATGCCCTTGTCCGACTTTAGTATACTTTGCCTCTGTCTAACAGCGACATAGAAGTGATACCTGGGGTACAACTATGATCTCCATCCACTCATCCAGATTCCTATGGAAGAGAGTCAATGAGGGACTCTGCCTAACCAGTAGTGTGAGCTCATTACAGAGTGAAGGGAGCCTCTCGGTTAGGAATATGCCCCTCCAGCATGTCCATGTATGTCAGTGCTGAGGTCCAGCTCTCCTGAGCATGTGGCTGTATGGGACTCTGATTGCCTGAGGTGCATCACGTTCATTACTGCTAGGTAGGACATGGCTGTATATGGCATGCACAGATTGCCTCTGAACAGGCAGTATGCCACTGAGTCCAGCTGGATTCACTTTACCTGGGCAGCATATGACATCTGTGTGAGCCATTGCATCCCCTTGATGATGTACTGTTGTCCTGTACCAGTTGCTGTAGGTGTCTGGTTAGGTACATCCCAAAAGGTGCATTGTATGCAATTATAGGCCTGATGATGGATGAGTACAGAGGCACAATGACCTCCCCTGCCATACATGTGAATCAGTCATGATTAGCTGGGCTATATAACATGTCTGTCAATCCACGTTGGCCATGTGGTAGACAAATGACAGACCGCTACCATGTTTCTTCCCCAGGTCCCCAACTCGTCTTCTGTACTCAATGGCCTAACACCTATGTTGTACTGTGCCACCAATGTCGTGGGAATCTGCATTGAATACTGATACTCCCCCTCCCTTGTTCAAGTGTTGTGGCCGACAAGAATGGTAACAGCTATAATGTGGTAGTACTGGTGTGCTCCTGTGAAACCTGAAACAGGTTCATGTTACTGCACAGATATCGATGTCCAGAATGCTAGGTAGGGTTTTGGGTGCGTGCATCCTTGGGTCTAGATGTCCAGTGTTGAGTAGCATCACTCTTACTTCCTCATCCTTTGTGATACAAATGGATGTGAGTTTGCCTTATGAGCCTTGCCTAATACAGGCACTATGGGTGTAGCAGGAGGCTCCGCCAAATGTCAATAGGACTGTGGTGACAGGTGCAAGCTGTCCCCAGCAAAGCATACCACCCCAAGATGGCAGGCATTGGCACACCTGTGAATGACACCAGTATGTCAGTCAATTGTTGGAAGGGATCATCGTGCCTTGATATTGTGGCATTGTTCTAGGTGAGGGTAGGATGCTACTCAAGGTCAGGGTCAAACTGTCTCGGGCTACGTGCTCAGAGAGCTCTGTAATGTCTCATGTCATGTAGTCCAGGGAGGAATGTGTCAGGCCATTCACAGCAGCATGGACATTGACTGAGTCATACCTGCACCTGCCTTGGGGTTACCTGACTGTTTGTGTTATGTGGCAGTTCATAGTGCCTGACAGGCTGCACACCGTGACCCTCACCTCGTTAAGCCTGGTGAACGTGATGTGAGTGTGCCTGATGATAGAGGCACCTAGTACAGGTGTATGAGGTGTGTTGTTAACTGTTAATGGCTGTGAGTGTTCAGCACATTGGCTTTGTGTGATATGTGTTGCACATGTTCGTTTATGTGGTAGTGGTTGCCTGGATGTCTGCTTAGGAGGTCTCTGCTGCATAGGCAGAGCTGTGGTCTGAGCCTACAAGTATGATCATGTGTGATCATGTGTTAGGTCCGCTGTTGTGGTAGGTCTACATGAGACTGGAAGTGTAGTGAGTGATCCCCTTTGCCACGTGACTGGTTATGGCGGTATTGACTAGACAGCCTAGCCTCCAGTCTGGTATATGGTTGCATCACTCACATGAGTTTGAATTTGTTGTTAGGAGGAGGGGGTTGTCTGTGTACATGCATCTGTTCTAACATTGTCTCTGGAGTACCACACTCACCAGCTGGACTGAGGAGGGAACTGACAACTGACCTCTGGACATGCTAGAATACTATTGTGAACTCTGTAATCACTAATG
Source organism: Protopterus annectens (assembly GCF_019279795.1). Classification (NCBI taxonomy): domain Eukaryota; kingdom Metazoa; phylum Chordata; order Ceratodontiformes; family Protopteridae; genus Protopterus; species Protopterus annectens. Next base: position 1,521,306,196 of record NC_056735.1, read on the forward strand.
ATTGAAAACAAGGTCCAGTGGGGAGTGAGGGTGTACTGACATTACCTACAACTGCTGACTGATATAAAAGCGTCAGTGAGCAAATGCCAGGTAACCTAAGTGCAATGTGTCACAATGAAGTAAATGCAACAATGACAAGCAGTCACTTGCTGTCATGTGTAACATGGAAATGCGTACAGTAAGCAATGCAGATAACAGTAGTGAGTCACAGATGTGTTGCAAAGATGTGTACTATGTGGATGTAGCATACCAGTGAAATAACAAGCTAACAGATAACAAGCATATAAACAAAGGTAGATGCAGGAGGCCTGGATGTAGTGTTTGCTACAACAAACAAGGTGTAGCAATGTCAGTAAGATACAGCTCAGATATGCAGGCACTATAAACCTGAAACCAGATGTCCCCAGCTATGAATGGCAGAGTACAGCCTATTGTCACACATGGGTGCAGACCACAAACCTCGTTAATGTTAAATAACTGGCCTGAAGGCCAACTGCCCATACCAGAAGTAATACACTTGTACACTGGGCCCACAATCAGCAGTTCCCAACTTCAATGGATGAAAGATATGTGTCCTGCCACCACAGTGCTTGCCACCAACCTCCCTAATGTAAAACAACTGGTCTGAAGGCCAAGTACTTAGTACAAATGACATAGAATGATAGCTACACTGTAATCAGGTTTTAACCAATCAGTAATAAGTAGAAGTTAACACTACCTGTATAGAATGTGTACCATGTATTGTTGAGATACTATGCTGATAACCTGTTTGTGTACCTTTCCAGATAGACATGGCACCTAAGGAATCCTGCCTACTCTGCTGCAGAGGATGATGTGATCCACCAGAGCCTGGTGCGTGACTATGCCATCCTGTTCTCACGCACCACCCAGAATCAGCAGGAGAGGTCTGCACTGTGGCAAAACCTTGTTAGCAGGATAAATGATGTTGGCATGCATGATAGGACATATGAGCAGGTGAGACATCACTGCAGTGATTTGATAAGAAATGTCCGCCAGCGTGCTGCAGATATCCGCAGGCAACAGGCTGCCACAGGTGGGGTGGCCACACATCCCCCCCTCACCAGACAGGAGGGGCTACTGCTAAGTGTTGTGGATCCAGCCACAGAACAACAGCAACCATCATGCATCCTGATGGAGGTTGGATCCACACAGCAGCAAGACAGCGAGCGTGCAGGTAAGATGCCATATTCATTTATTGTTATTACTTTTACATTTGTTGACCCAGATAGTCTAGCTGGATATAAGTTCATTTTCAGTAGAGGCCTGTGGAGAAAAGCTCCACACATAACGTAATAAAGGCAGACAGACAAGTTGTCATTACAGACAGCCAACATAATAGAATTGTACACCAGCCTGTTAATTAAATCAACATACATGTAAGGAAGTCAAACAGTTTAGAGTCATACACAATGTACCGTTGGTTTCAAAGCAATCCTACCTAAAGCATAATGGTTATGCAATAAGGCAAAAGCCATATACATAATAGTTAGGGCTCAGAAGGGTAGAGAAGTAGAAGGAGTATGACAGATACAATGATATGGAAGAGGCAGGAGTCAAGAAGGGAAGTGAGGAAAAGAAGGAAGACAGTCAAGAGGAGGTGGGAGGGATGGGAGAAGTAGGTCAGAGCATAGAAGGACATCAAGGTGAAAGAAACAGGGTAGAAGCTAGTTTCTGTGCACAATGAGGGGTTAAAGGTGAAGAGAGGGTAGGGAGAGGGACGTTAGCCTGGACACCAAGAAGAACAAAGCCAGTGGTTTTGGAAGTACAGCTTGATTTGTTGTTTGAAGAGAGGTAAGGGTGAGATTAGAGTTAACTCCTGGTATGTACATATGACTGTTCTGTACGCTGTTACTTCATGCACGCATAAGGTGTGCATGTGGTATGTATCTGTCATCATGATATATATACAGACATGATGTGCAGCTGATGTGTATAAGGGAACTAGTGTACTACTGTACTGTATCATGTGCAAAATGAATGGCACACATGTGCCCACTGACATTACTCTCTTCACACTTCCAGGTCCCTCCCATGTAGCAATGAGGCAGGCCATACATGCTGGTGAGTCTTTTAAAATTATCTGTAAAACAATTTATAAAACTAGGAAGAGTAGTGTAACTCTGTAGTAGACATGCTGGTGACTGTGTTCACAATAACTGTAATTGACAGGTAGTAAATTGAGTAGTGTAACACGGTACTGATGTGTGTGTTTACTGTGGGGTGTGCATGTGTGCAAGTGTGCCTGTGCCCAAGTGTGCATGTGTGTTAGTGTCCATGAGTGCATGTGTCCATTCCTGAATGTGTGCATTAGTATTGAAGTGCATCTCTTTGAAATATGTATTGAGACTGTAATCTGTGTTCCATGTTTTCCTCCCGTAGGTTCTGGTGCTGCTCTCGTGACCTGCAGCAGGGAACCTGAATCTTGTGCCCCAGGTACTGATGATGATGAAATGTCTGTAATGGTGCAGGAAGGTGTGTCTGGGTCCGCCATTGGTCAGCCAATTGACAGTACACAGCTTTCAACCCCGTCAATGCGCACAGTCATCCTGCCGTTACATCCTTTGTCACCATTGTCCCTAGGTGATGGACAGTCAGCAGTGGGCATAGATCAGGGTAATGTGGTACCTGTGGTACATGCATCCTCACAAGGCAGCCATGTGCAGAGGCCTCCAATGGTACCACGCAGACAGTCGCCCATGGGTTCTCGTGGGGGCATCCGTGGCGTACTGCCTCTGGCCGGCGTGCCCAAGGAGGTATGTCAACCTCCACTATGTTTAGAACTGTCATGCAGGCACAGGCACGTATGGAAAGGTACACCAGACAGGGTCTGAGGGAGCTGAGAGCATGTCGCATAGCCATGACAGGCGGCATGCATGATGTTGCGAATGCTATCCGTAACTTCACAGATGTCGTTGACAGGCGTTGTGGGGCATAGAACAGCTGCTCCACAACCAGATGTCCATGGGCCAGGGCGATGGTGTGCGTTTGCGGCGTCGGCGTGGCCGTATGCCAGCAAGAGCACCAGCTGGCAGTGGCGCGGATGACAACAGGCCCACTCGCGCGCCTCAAGTGCCAGCACCAGCCCCAGCAATGCTGGGTCTGTGCTGTCATCCAGACGCCCAGGAGACCAAGTGCACGTGGCTCTGGACAGTCCCAACAGGGAACTGTGTCCAGTCAACACACCCCTGCTTCCGATGACAGTACCCAGTCTGGGTTAGTACCGGATCTGACCCGTAGCACCCTGCCAGGCACAGGTACCGTGTCCGTGCCCACAGACACTGATCTGGATGACCTGACAGGTGCAGTCTGTGGCTGTCCACAAAACCCTGTACATGGCAGCCATTATGTGGGACTGTGTGCATGCTTACACACATGCAGAAACCTGGAAACCTAACACCTAGGGCAAACACATACACACACACACTGCACCAACAACGGTCCACCCTGTACTGCTGCCCCTCACAAACACACATACACACACATGTCAATTGGTGTTACCAGTGGCGGCTTGGGCATACCTAACCCACACCCTGTGCATATGATGACACTGTGCCACCTCCTGCATACTACAACATCGGTGCAGGTAAAGGTAAACATGTTGCTGATGCACAGGGTGACTACATAGATGTGTATAAGTAGTAACATGTTGGTAACTGTTGACTGTTGCAGTATAAATGTGTGTATATCCCAGCAGTCCTGCTGCAGTAACTGTATGAATATCCTCAATTGTTATCTGCACCCATACTACTTAACAAAGTGTACCAGCTGCACACCATCACATGCTAACATTGACTATGGCAATGCGCATATTGTGCTGTTATGTAGATTCAGCTACATGTATCTGTTCTGTCACACATGCATCTATACACACCCTGCTACCCACACAGATGCACACACTCACCTGCCATTCCCATTATTTATCACCCTACATGAGTAGCTGTTGATACATGACAGGTACACATTTCAGAAGTGCACTATGTTGTTTACTACTGGCATCCCCTTCTCTACCTGTACTCACAGGGTTCAGGCAACCTCATCAGTTGGAAGATGTAATGTGCATCAGGTACTGTAGTACCCTGATTGCCACAGCAAACATGTTTCCCATATGGAAATGCACACACAGACACATCCCACATCCACACACTTGCCACATTCAGGCTTCAGAACACTATCTAGGTATATTCGGATACATGTGCGTGTTACAGTAGCATGTAACACTATACTGAGTACTGGCAGTTACTTGTCTGTTGTCATGTTGTCTGTATAGAATAAAAGAATTGTTTGATTATCCTACTCCGTTTTGTGGACATTACTTGAAGAAGTGTTACCTTACATGTGTTATCAGTACCACCACCTTCTGTTTTGTAGTTTTGTTTGTATAGGGTGCTATCAACATCACTGCTTGTTAAGGGTAATGACCACCCTGCAGTGCATAGCCCCATGTGGCAAAAGCCACATCCCACCCCATCATTGTGCACACACACTAACCCCACCAACAGTAAAACACATACTTTCCATTTGCAAGATTCAAACCCATACCTAACTGTGCAATGACAGTAGAAACAGACACATTAGCAGAGTGTGCTATTTGCAGTAGTTGGAGAAATCCTTACTAATGCTGTACTTAGAGGGTGCTGACATCATCTGTGTGTAGGAGGAGGGATGTGCACCCTGTAGTGTGTTCTCCCAGTTGGCAAAAGGCAGTTAACCCTCCCAGCATAGGGCACACACATAAACCACACTCACACACATACATTCCCTTTGCAGGATTCAAACCCCTACCTAGCTATGTTAAGACACTACAGACGGACGCATTAGCACAGCGAGCTATTCGCATTACTGGGGGATTTCTTTTCCCCTGATATACTTATAGGGTGCTGACATCATCAGAGTCTAGAAAGTTGTGGTGTGTTTTCCCAGTTGCCAAAAGGGATGTTTCTTTCATACACACTTGCACACACACTTACCCCCCTTCACACACACTTGCCACCTGCTGGATTTAAACCCCTGCCTAACTATGTTATGACACTACAGACGGACGCATTAGCACAGCGCGCTATTCGCATTACTGGGGAATTTCTTTTCCCCTGATATACTTATAGGGTGCTGACATCATCAGAGTTTAGAAAGTGGAATGATCATCCTGTGGTGTGTTTTCCCAGTTGCCAAAAGGGATGTTTCTTTCATACACACTTACACACACACTTGCCACCTGTTGGATTCAAACCCCTACCTAACTATGTTATGACACTAGAAACGGACGCATTAGCACAGCGCGCTATTCGCATTACTGGGGAATTTCCTTTCCCCTGATATACTTATAGGGTGCTGACATCATCAGAGTTTAGAAAGTGGAATGATCATCCTGTGGTGTGTTTTCCCAGTTGCCAAAAGGGATGTTTCTTTCATACACACTTACCCCCCTTCACACACACTTGCCACCTGCTGGATTCAAACCTCCTACCTAACTATGTTATGACACTAGAGACGGACGCATTAGCACAGCGCGCTATTCGCATTACTGGGGAATTTCCTTTCCCCTGATATACTTATAGGGTGCTGACATCATCAGAGTTTAGAAAGTGGAATGATCATCCTGTGGTGTGTTTTCCCAGTTGCCAAAAGGGATGTTTCTTTCATACACACTTACCCCCCTTCACACACACTTGCCACCTGCTGGATTCAAACCCCTACCTAACTATGTTATGACACTAGAGACGGATACATTAGCACGGCTCGCTATTTGGATTATTGAGAAAATCTTTTTCTCCAATATACTTATAGGGTGCTTACATGATCAGTGTCTAGAAAGGGGGATGAGCATCCTCTGGTGTGTTTTCACATTTGCTAGGGGTAACATTTGGACCAAGTGTGTGAGCATGCCCAGTTCAGCCTTCCCGTGGCATGTTGTGTGAAAGATGTCTCATTTATCTAAGTGTGTGAGCATGCCCAGTGTGGGCTTTACATATGTTGAACTCTGCAGCCCATCACATTTGTGGATGAGTGTGACCTTCAACAAATACCTGAAGTTTATGGTTGTGTGTTCTGTGCCATGTTGTGTAGTTACTGTCCGAATGCTTTTGTGTGAACAAAACAGGGAGTATACTGTGCCTGCAGGTTTTGCATGGGATACTTTGCACACAATTGTCAACATCCGTTCATACTGACCTAACACTGTAGCACTGTCTAGTGTAGTGTTTCAGTACTTTCACTGTGGTGGTCAGTATCCTGGCCTTTAGTCCTATCACTGCTTTACATTTCCATAGTGTGCACAACAGCCTGGTTAGGGTCCAGTTGTGCACATCTGCACAAAGGCAGTGCCTCTACAGACCCTGTTAATTGCTGCCCCATAAGCTTAACAAGTGTAGTCTGCAAATCTATGGAGAGGATCATAATTGAGCTCATAAACAAAGATATAGGGGACATGCAGACATTGTACCCATCCCATTTTGGCTTGGTCAGGGGCAGATCATGCCTGTTGTACTGGGTTGACATCTTCAAATTGGTCACTTAGGCCATTGTTGGGGAAAGGCAGTCCATACAGCCTACCTTGGGCTTGCAAACACTTTCAACACAATACCCCACTCAGGCATTGTGGAAAACCCTAACAACTGAAATGTAAACCCATATGTCACAAGATGGGTTGCAAACTGGCTTAAGGACGGGACCCACAGGGTTAGAGTTGCTGGCACTATGTTAGACTCCAGGCTGGTCACAGGTGGTGTCACACAGGGCTCAGTCCTTGGCCCCCATTGTTTGTCATGTACTTCCCAGAAGTACAGGCCAACATGGGAGGACTTTGGATGACAATGTTAGCAGATGACTGCACACTGGGCACCATAGTGGACAGTGCATCACACACAGATATCCTTCAGAAGGGACTCACAGTAACTGATAGCTGGTGCCAGGGCCATGGCCTGAAGTCAGAGTGCACAACATGTGTAGACATACCCTTCAGGAAAAGCAAGGTGACCCCAAGCTACCATATAGGTGGCAATCCTCTAAGCACAGAGGAGGTTACCATGGACCTGGGGACCCAGGTTAACAGTCGCCATTCTTCTGAGACTCACATTGCTAAAGTGGCTAGGAAGACCTTCTACATTGCCCACCTGATCAGGCTGGGATTCACATCCAGATCTAGTGGGTCATTGTTCCCCTGTACTCTTCACTTATCAGACCGGTGATCGAGTCGAATGCCCTATTCTGGCTGTATCTCACACAACATCTGCAGCAATTGGAGACACCATGACTGTCCCCCACCTAAAGGATCAAGGAACCCCAACAGCTGTCATATGCTGCCAGATTGACGACACTCACACTCTATTCACTCACATACGGTCTTCTTAGAGGTGACATGTGCCTGACATGCGAGGCCATGTCCAAACAGAGATTAATGGGCATGCTCCACCTCAGACTCAGAAGATCCACCTGAACCACTAGTGCAGGTGACTTACACCTTAGCAGGGATGTATGTTGGACATGTTGGAGGGATGGAGTTATCACTCGGAGACTCCCTATGCTGTGGAATACAATCCTGGTCCATTTGAGGCAGAGCACCTTGCTGGCTGTGTTCAAGAGGTATCTTGACCTAATGCTAGTCGGAGAATGTGTTTGTCCATCAACACATTGTAAGCGTAGTTCGACATGTCATATGTCTTGTTTAGTATACTGTGCCTCTGTCTACCTGTGACATAACATTGATACCCAGGGTAAACCTCCCATCTCCCATCCACTCATTAGGATTCCTGTTGAGGGACTCAACCAGTGTCTCTATGGACAACCTGTACTGGTAGTTTACTCATGTGTGGGGGTGGCTTCTGTGTTTTGGATAATGCAGTACAGCCTGTCCTATATATGTCAGTGCTGGGGTTCAGGTCCCTCATGTGCATAGCTCCCTGCCATTCAGATTGTACAAGGTGCAGCATGTGCATTGATTCCAGCTTGGACATGGCTTTCTACATCAGGCACAGCTTGCATCTGGGTGGACAGCATGGCAGTGTGTGGAGCTGCACTCTGTTTAATCAGACTACACATTACATGTGTTCCAGCTCTGTCATACTCCTGGTGAGGTACTGTTGTGGACTTTACAGGTGCTGGATGTGTGTGCATGAGGTACACCCACAGGGGCTGTTGTGGTCATTTCTAATGCTGATGAAAGATAACTGCAGAACCAGAATGACCTCCCTTAGCTAGATGTCAGACAGCATGGACCATACAATCACAACTGAAAACAGGACCCTCTCCACAAAGGGAAAGTGTCCTGTCTGGTGGACCCCAGCCATAAACAAACTGTATGACAGATGAGGGTTACTAATGCAAGACAGAGCTACATCTCCAAAAGGGAAGACAGCTGTGATCAGCACTAGTAGAAAGCTACATTATCTCATAAAGACATGCAAGGTCAACTTGGGGACATAAATCACCAAAGACAATGAAGGTAACTACACTGCTTTCTTCAGTTATGTCAGACACCTGGTTGTGAACCCTCGGATATGCTCAGAGTTGGTACACAACAACATATATTCCAGTGACCTGACAGATATTGGCAACATTCCGGACAGCTTCAGTGTGATTTACCCCTCCCTCACCCCCAAAACAAGATAGTTATCACTGCTGTATGTAACCTCACTGTCATCTTGGATGTCCATGTGAGAGCCACACTCAGCAAAGACAAGTACACAGCATCCATGGGACCTGCTGGTATCTCCAGTTGCATGCTATGTGAACTCCAGAAGGGGCTGGACCCATATATACAACTGCTATGTAACCTTAGTCTTGCTACAGGATATGTACCTGAACACTGGCATACGGCAACAGTGGTCCCACTCCACAAGGGGGATGCCTCCACAGACCATGGCAACTACCACCACACAGGCTTAACCAGCCTTGTCTGCAAAGATATGGGAGGAGTCATGGAGCTCTTACACAGACACATTACTGACCTACGGACCCTTGTTCCCACCTAGTTCAGCTTTGTGCAGGGCAGATCCTGCCTTTTGCACCTTTGCACCCAAAAAGTACCTACCATGAAGATCAGGGTTCTTCAACACATGTCATATGCTTCCAGAATAGAGGAAGTCCAGCTTTGTTCAGTGTCATACCGCATACTTACAGGTGACCTATGCCTGACATACAAGACCATGTCCAATCAGGATTTGGTGGACATACTCCACTGCAAGCAATCCAAATCCACCAGAGCCATGAGAGCTGAGTATTTGAACCTCAGCACATACATGTATAGGACATGCTGGAGGGACAGAGTCATAACTCAGAGGCATCTCACACTCTAGCAGAGTATCCCAGTTCATGTTTGACAGAGTCCCTCACTGACTCTCTTCAGGAGACATCTGGACAACTGCATATGAGACAGAGGCACAGACTAGACAGAGACACAGTCATGTTATTCAATTACGTAAGGGGGTCATAATGTGTCACTACTAAGTCAGAGGCACAATATTCAGAATCTATTCTGTACACTTATTACCACTATAAGAGGTGGCAATAGCCACATCACTATGACTAGGCTTATACATGCACTAGGGCAGATAGCCTAGTAGTACACTATGACACTATGAAACACCGGTGTATGTGTAGCTATTGTCAATCAAACAGTATGATGTGGCTTGGGGGGCTTGATATCTCCCTGTATTCCCACATTGTTTTGTCTATTCCTTCTAGCATGTCTAGGGATCAGTTGCTAGTGTCCTCTCCTGCTCAGCTGGTGAACCTGGGAATATTGAGGCACTGTTACAGTTGCCTCATGTACACTGACAACCCTCTCCTTCTGCCATAAAACAGACATACATGTGAGAGATGCAACTATATAGCCAAAGTGGAGGCTGAGCTCTCTCAACATAGGACTAGCAAGACCAGAGAGAGGGTGAAGGTAACCACACACACATCTTTAATCCAGTCTCACATGGCACTGTCACAACTTAAGATCATACACATAGACACACAGAGACACTCTCGGAGGCTCTGATCAGAAGTCTACCAGAATGGCGGTGGCCACCACAGCAGACACTCACACAACTGCCTCCACAGGGCACAGCACATGCAACACATTGACCACAGAGTTGGTGTGCCAAACAGTCACAGCCCTTAAGGTCAAACACAATGCCGGACACACTTGTCATAGGTGACTCCATAGTCAGACACACTGATGTCCCACTCACCAGATCAGGTACAGAGGAGGTCACAGTAAGCTGCCTATCGGGCACTGGAATCCACCACATAATGCAAGCACTCAGGTCACTAAACTGCAAGTACAGGTCTGACCCAGTCATAATCCATGCTGGTGTGAACGACCTGAGATGTACCTCCCTGGACTACATGGAAAGAGACATAGAGGATCCCTCTGATTATGTAGGCCAGGCAGGTATGACCCTGACCTTCGGCAGTATCCTACCTTCACCAAGTATGATGCCACATAAACAGAGACAAGATGATCAGCTGTAGTATTTTGCTTAGACTATGGTGTCATTCTAAGGGGGGTCCAATGTCTGTCTGCCTTGCTGGACAGGCCACGGTGATTTGCAAGGGACGGCTTGCACCTGTCACCCCTGGGCTTCCGGATTTCAGATGATGCTCTTGCCACCCCCATTGTGCCTTTTTTATGCAAGACTCAGATTCTACACCTACCACCATAGAACACAGTAAAGGAAAGACACTAAGGGTAATGCTGCTCAATGCCCAAGGTCTCAACCTCAAGCTGCACACACTCTATGCCCTTCTCAGTATGTAGCACATTGATGTCTGTGCTGTGCCTGAAACCTGGTTCACAGCTTCTGACAGCACCCTGGCACTATCGGGTGTTACCTCATATCATGCATTCTGGCACCAGCATCCCGACAACACCAAGAAGGATGGTGGGTGTCCATATTCATCAAGGACACCCTCACCTCATGGTTGGTGGCAACACACGATGCATCAGAGACCATCCAGGTGCCAGTGACCGTAGGCAAGACTGCTCTGCAGTTTGTAGCATGTTACATGCCACCCGCTCAAACTCAGGTACCTCACACAGCTATCCTGCAAACACTGAAGGGGATAAATGTATCTCAAAACACCATCCTACTGGGTGATTCCAACTATCCACATATAGACTGGGATCACTAATCATGCCACAACACTCTAACACAAAGGTTCCAAGAGTTCATACACTGAAATGCCATGGAACAACTGGTCCCAATCCTCAAGTGGAGGCAACATACTAGAACACATCATCACGAACATGGGGTCACACTGTTCAACACCAGACATATACCCATCATTGGTGAGATCAGATCATGGACTATTCTCAGTGGGAGTCCACATCCCACCCACACCCCAGATGGGAAATGAAACGGTGAAGACCTTCTCAAATGCCGACTTCACATTTCTGAGGACTGGTGTGGTCTCTTTCAAGGCCCCCAGGCCAGCAGACACCATTACCCAAGCCACTGTATCACTTAGAAATGCCTTCTACCAGCACCTCCAGGACTGCATGGTTCAGGCAATCCCAAATAATAATGACTCTTTGTACCACAGGCAAGCATCCAGTCTGGTGGACCCTAGCCATAAACAAGCTGTACAACACAAGGAAGGAGCTACTACAAGATAGAGCGTAATCCCTAGTGGGGAAGGCACCCCTGCTCATTGTGAGTAAAACACTGGGTTCCCCATACAATCATCCAAGGCATGTTTTGAGAGTAAACCCACTCAGGACTCCAGGGACAATCATGAGGCCTTTTTTACCTATGTTTGAAACCTGGGAGGAAACTCCCAGATATGCTCAGACTTAGTTCAGAATAATGTTGATATCACTGCACCTACAGACATTGGCAACATACTGACTGACAGGTTCAGTGCATATTTCTCCCCCCCTCCCCCCAACTAGGGGGGTATGTACACCAGAGGATTGTAGCCCCCCAAACATCTCCACTGCTGGGGTGGGAACTGCTCAATCCAAGGCAGAAAACACTTTATCCATGGGACCAGATGGTGTCCCCAGTTGTGTGCTCCATGAACTCAATGAGTAATTACACCCGCAGTTAGGGCAGCTGTTTAATCTTAGCCTCACCTCAGGATATGTTCCCAAGGAGTGGCATACAGCAATGGTGGACCCACTTCACAAAGGAGGTGCCTCCACCAACCCCAGAAACTACCATCCCATCAGCTTGACAAGCCTGTTCTGCTAAGCTATGGAGAGGATCATAATGGGAATTCTAAATGAAGACATAGGGGACTTGCAGACATTGGATCCAATCCAGTTTGGCTTTGTCAAGGGCAGATCATGCCTTTTAAACTTGGTTGACTTTTTCAAAACACTCACCCAGGCCATTGACGTGGGCAAGGCAGTCCACACAGCCTACCTTGACCTGGCAAAGGCTTTCGACACAATACCCCACTCAGGTATCATTGAAAACATCACCAGCTTAATTGTGAACCCATACATCACAGCATGGGTTGCAAATTGGCTAAGTGACGGAACACACAGGGTCAAAGTTGCTGGTGCCAGTTCACACTCCAGAGCTGTCACAAGTGGTGTCCCACAGGGCTCAGTCCTGGGCCCACATTTGTTCAGTATCTACTTTTCAGAAGTACGAGCAAACACAGGAGGATTATGGCTGACAAAGTTTGAAGATGACTGCAAACTGGGAAGCATAGCTGGAAACCCATCTGACACAGACATCCTCCAGAAGGGTCTCATAGACACAGATAACTGGTGCCACGGCCATGGCCTTACATTAAACACTAAACAATGCATAGCCATACCCTTCAGGAAGAACAAGGTTACCACTACTTCCCATCTAGGTGGCAATCCTCTAAGCACAACGTAGGTTATCAGGGACCTGGGCACCCAGGTTGACAGTGACCTTTGCTTGACACTCACATTGCCAGGGTAGTTTGGAAGGCCTTCTACATTGGCCACCTCATCATGCAGTGATTCACATCTAGATCAAGGGAGGTCATCGTTCCCTGTACTCATCACACCAATGATTGCATACACTGCCCCATTCAGATTGGATGGGCCCACAAATTCCTCGACAGGAGGTGAAAGGGTCTCAAACATATTTCTTATGCTGCCCGACTGAAGGAATTCCAGCTGTATTCAGTCACTTACTGACTGCTCAGAGGTGATCTGTGCCTGACATACAAGGCTATGTCCAACCCAGACTTTATGAACATGCTTCACCTCAAGACCTCTACATCCATCAGAACTACAAGGGCAGGAGACCTAAACCTCAACACAGATATTAATAGGATGTGCTGGAGGGACAAATTCATCACCCAGAGAGTCCATATGCTGTGGAACAACATCCTGGTACATGTGGGGCTGAGCACCTCACTGGCTTTGTTCAAGTGAGATCTTGACCAATGGATGGAAGATTGCAGGTATACCCCAGGGATAACCTCAGTATCACTGCTTGACAGAGGCACAGCAAAATAATGGGCATATCCATCAACTTGCAGGGGTGGCAGACGCCACAAAACTCTGGCCTAGGCTTATTAATGCCCTAGGGCAGATAGCCTAGTATGAACCTATGGACATAGGCCTGGGGCAGTTCCTGCTATTAGGACAGTGGTCTGCAGCAGGCTATATAGTAGTAGTCGGTTTTAGCCATTGTTTTTGACCATGGCTATTCCATGTTGCTTCTTGTTGTGGTACAAACATGGGTGTGTGGTTATCCATGCTATTTATTGCTAGACACCCTCATTTTGTATCTTGTTCCATGTTTTTGCACATGTACATCACTGTATGATGTGCAGCTGTTTCCACAGGGTCATATGCGTGGATATGGATGTTAGTTGGGGTCCTCAGGTGTGCATATTGTACATGATATTACATTACTTAACACATGGCATTCATGCCTCAGGTGGTGCTGCAGGGCCACCTCTGTCGGATACACATACTACACTCCCTGTACATTTGGAAGCAAGTTGTGTGATGTTAGGCATCCCTGTTACTGTATGAGTGAGTCAGAGCGGGTATCAGTCCCAGTGTTCCTACTGACCAAGCGTATGTGCTATGCATTGCCTCTTTGCCAAGGCCAGGGCATACTGGGCACGCCTCCTTCTGCCTACTGGGACAAGGTCAGGTTGTTCCTCCTCCGAGTCACCCCCTGCCTGTGGTGGCCTTGGCAATGGTGGGGGGATGTCTGGCCCAGCCCTGTGCTGGTCCTGCTGCAGCTGTTTCCGCAGGATCATATTATGTAGCATAGCACATATCATGATCATTTGGGTACATGTAGTTGGTGTGTACTGCAAAGCTCCACCAGATGTGTCCAGACAGCGGAACCGTGACTTGAGCAGCCCAAACACATGCTCTATGATATTACGTGTTTGTGCGTGTGCCTCATTATGGCGTTCCTGTTCAGGTGTGTGTGCATTTCTGATGGGTGTCATCAGCCACGGCTCAAGTGCATAACCTGCATCCCCCACTAGGTGTCCGTGTGGGAAGTCCCCATTGGCAAATGATTGGTACAGCTGCGTCAGATGCCAGATGTGGGAATCGTGGTAGCTCCCAGGGCAGCCAGCACACACATTCATTATTATGCCCTGGGCATCACACACGACCTGGCAGTTGATGGAGAGGTATCCCTTGCGGTTAATGTAGACTCTACCCCGCTCACCGGCTGGTGCTGTGATGCATATGTGCGTGCAGTCTATTGCACCCAGCACCTCAGGGTATCCCGCTATTTGCTGGAAGAGACGCATATTGCTGGCCACAACTTCACGGTCATTAGGGACATATATATGATCACTGACATGTGGTGACATGGCATCCAGGAACTGGTGCAGTACCCTGGAGGCTGATGCCTGTGATATCCCCATCATATCACCAGTTGGTCTCTGGAAGGTACCTGTTGCTAGTATTCTTAGGCCAACACATACCTTGGTTTCCACTGGGATGGGTTCCCCTCTGTTGGTTCTGTGTGTGAGGTGTGGCCTGCACAGCTCAACAATCTGCTGCAGGAGCTCTCTGTCCACTCTATAGCTCTACTATCTCCAGCTCATGTAACCCATGGTAGGTGACCCTGGGCCTGTATACTCTTCTCCTTCTCCTCACTCTGGGTTGTCTGTCAGCATCTGCATTGTCACCACCCTCAGCAATTCGCCTATGCCTGATTATAATAGCCATGGCAGCCCCTAGCATTTCTGCTCTGAGTTCAGCTTTATTTCAATTTTCAATTCTGATAGCTTAGCTTCTGGCAGTATCTCTTGTGAGAAACAGCCTTCACTGCTCTTTGTTGTGTTTTAAGTGCTGGGCTGGGCTTCTAGTCTGCCTGTGTAATTGCCTGCTTGTAATTGTTTCCACCAATTAACTCCAGCAGTATTCCGTGGCAGTTTCCCTGTATTTTGGTTGTTTCCTGTTTCCTCTCTGTTTCCTGAGGGGGAGCAATGTGCACACCAGCTTAAACACGCTCACAGTCACTTAAACGCCAAGCACATCCCTACACAGTGTTACACACGCCAACACATCCTTACACGGTGTTAGCTAGGCTGATTCATGCTAAAATGCGCACACTGCCTTACACGCAGCCAGCAAACTGTTGTAAACAGTTTGCAACACGCCCCACATGTTGAACCTGCCTTACACGCTGACACGCCACAAGATGCACGTATATCAAGAAACTTGGAGTGTAGGGATAGCGTATACCTTCAATTTCTTGACTTTCCTAGTGTTCTGTTGGGACACACCTCCCCTGATGTCTGTCTGTCATCTGTTACCTTACATTGCCCTCCAATCTGGGACATTTCTTTCTATCCTTCCCTCCGTGATGTCACCTACCTCTTACTCTGTTCCTCCCCTTCTCTAACTCTTACACTACTCAGAAAGTGCTCATTACCTATGTGGCAGTGTGATTCAGTATTGTAACCCTCATTTACATAGGATTGCCTAGTAATGCTTAGTTACATATCTTACACGGAGCTTCCCCCCCTTGACAACCACTAAATGGAGGCCATATTGTTTTTAGTCTGCAAGTCCCTCCATTGACATTCCATGTAATACATAAATCCCACAATTGTGGGCTTATAAGCTTCGGTTTTCAGTTTTAGGTAGCGCACCCGTTTGCTGGTGTGCTGCAGTTAAACACAATAATCCCGTGAAAAAAAAAGTTAAATAACTTATTTTTGCAACACTTTTTCATGCCAATGGCCACATATTTGGCCATTGGCATGCTTAATGACACATATGCACCCTTTATTTGGAGCTGACATAGCTCCGTTTTGATTTTGCAGAAATGTACTCAGTTGTCAGCTGAGTACATTTCTGCAGCAACACGTCCGTTACACGGACTGGTTTCTGCTTCGTGGATCGCTCAGATACCTCATTTGCATATCTTGGAGCTGCAAATGAGGTATTGAGCATTTCCATGCCCAGTCCGTGTAAGAGACGTGTTAGCTGTCTCTTACACGGAGGTTTGGGCTGTACCTGAATCGGGAGGCTTACACGGAGGCTTACACTACTCTTGAACTCCGTGTAAGCCTTCCTGAATCTGGCCCATTATGTTTTGAGTAACATACTTTGGTGACAATTTATGAGAATCAAATATATTTGCTCTATAAATAATAAGATAAAAAGGAAAGGATTTTTGGAAAGATGCTACTGTGTGAGTTTATAGGATGATCAGATTATCTGTATGTTAGCCATGGACAGGCAGGAGTTATTAGGGATAATATATAATAGTAAAGACCTTAGATACGTAGTAGTTGTGGTCATAGTGTGGCAGTTATAATCACCATATAATATGAGCATAAACATAATTAAACAGTCTTCTAATGATACTTTACATGTTTTATGGAAGGAACCTAGTCTTAGAAAAACATTTGGTGAAAGGGTTATAGTTACTTTTAGAAAAAGAAAGATTGCTAGTCAGAGAATAGCCAAGAATAACAATATTGTTGGAAACAGAATTAATTTAAATTAGTTATTTAAATATCCCTTCCATTAAAATACAATTAATTATTCAAATCATTAAAGTAACTGCAACATTCTAGTCCTTTCAAGAACATCTGCAGTTAATATCCACATTGAATTCCAAAGTAAGTTTGGTATTTTACTATCATATCTTTCCTTATTCCTGTTTGTCTCCTTGAAAGCTTCTGAGCCAGTGTCAGAGACTTTTAAGTTTTTAAAAGGTTATGTTTTACTCAGACAACAGGCTAGTATTTAATTTCATATCTAAGTTATGTGCTGATATATGCAACAGGCTTTATCTTATTCGTGAACATCTGGTTTCTATAAGCCATAATATGTCCTGAGATATGCTGAGAAAAACTTTACTCAGTCAAAACTGCATGTTTGCCTAAACTACAACCTTGCTCTCAACTGATTTAAAATCCTTTGTTTATCCAATATGTTTTTAAAATACCTTCCAAGTTCAATTTCATCTTTTGTAGCCAAAACCTTTGACTCTCTACACTTGTCATTGATTTGTCTTGTTTTGATATTTCTTTAAATATGTGATGCTAATGTAGTGGACTTGATTGCTTCACTTATACAAGCTGTGTGCATAAAGTACACAATCATGCAGTTACTATGCAGCAGTTGGCTGTTTGATGCTTATCTGACAACTGTGTCTTTTCTTGAACAGTGCAATCTGAAATATCTGCAGTTATTCGTTATTTGATATAAAGGCTTTGTGATTACTTACACAAACTTGGATTATTATTAGATGTGTGATAAAACCTACTGGGCAGTAGAAACACTTTTTGCCTCAGAGTTCTCTTTATCAAGAAGTAATAAATTATGATGAAAAGGCATATATATAATACATATATATATATATATATATATATATTGCATTTCAGTTGTGATTTCATTTACAAGGTCTCACACACTTACTATACTTTTTATCAGTTCATATCTCAGTGGGTGCTAGATATTCATTATACATATAGAAAACGATTTTTGTGTTGCTTGAGCAAATGACCTATGGTGACGTTTGTAAGCAGCATACTGTTCTGCTGCTATCAGCACAGTCGTGCACATGCATGGAGTCATTTCTATTCGTGTTTTTAATGACTCAGTGGCTACTTTCACCAAATAAATTAGTTTACAGCATACATTTGTCTTGGATCTAATTGCAACATCTCTCAGGGAACCAGTCCTGAAACACACTTTATCATTACTGTGAAAGAATGCTAAGTACCTCAGGTTTAAATCCTTTTGTCAGACACATATTGATAAGTCTAAAATTGCACTCAGCCATGTAATCAGAGCAGTTACAAGGGTGGGTTAAAGGGTGTGGCTGCCCTGGGCACAAGCAATTAGTGGGAGTGACTGGCATCATTGACAAACAGCCAGTCAGCTCCCTCAAGCAATGTATGGATTTATGCAGTCAGTTAAACAGTTGCAAATAGAATCATAATTCCTTAAATGTCTGATAGGATGTGAAATTAGTATTATATAAGAGATGCTTATCTGTCCTTGATTTGCAAATCTGCAAGCATTATGTTTTCCAATAATACTGCCTGCAGACTTGCTAGCCAAGGGCTGATCTGCAACTGATACACATTGATAATAATGTCCTTGTCAGAGTGTGTGTGTGTGTGTGTGTGTGTGTGTGTGTGTGTGTGTATGTGCACATGTCAGCATGGGTGTTAGATGTAGCAAAGAACTGTTATGCATACAATACATAATAAATAAGTGAAATTCAAGATGGTTGTAATGGACAAACAGTCCGAATGCTCAAGATTTTTTTTTTATACCTTTTTAATTTGTTGAGTATACCAGCTTTGTCACAGCAGTAGGAAACCAGCTATGACAATAAATGTAGTTACATGTATGCCTTGTAATGCCACTCATAGAGCAGAGTGCTGAAATGCCCAATTTGATAAGATCATACGTTATACAACATTTCTTGAGACTTTGAAAAGTTAACCATTTTGAGCATTGCTTGACTCAGTGTTTATGTGCAAGAATTAAATAAAATAGTTTAAAATAGGCATAGTTGGTATTAAAACATTGGAAATATGTAATTACCAATGCATTTCACTGTGACTTCTTCATAATTACCTTCTGAATTACTGGTAGGTCAGGAAATCATGTTACAATAATGCACTTAAACATTCACTTGCCTTGGTTATCTATTACATTCAGTTATTATTTCATTAACCTTATTATCAATAGCATGTTTACTGCAGCCTGGGTTATCAGGCACTGGAAATGCTTAAGACCAAGGTGCAGACAATTTAATGAATAAATCACCCCACAATTGCTTCTCATTACCTTTCATCCACCTTTCCAACATTCACTCATAGGCCTACATTTCCATGTAGACATTATTTCATACAATCCATGTTTAAATGTATAACACACAGAAAAATACAAAGGGGAAGAAAAGAAGCAGTACAAAATGAAAGAGGCAGATAGCAAAACTATCATGTACATTTTTTTCTTTTTGTTTGTTTTGCTAGTGCTGAATTACTCAGTCAAAGACATGACACAGAATTAATTACATTCAGAAAGGCTAGGGGTGTATAATTACATCAGAATTTGTATTAGTAAGCGATAGATGTTGTAGCATGATGGAACAAGGCATAGGAGAGATAATTTCACAAGTGAGGAAGACCACATCATATGGAAAATGTATTTTTAGTAACGGGGGATTAAAGCAGACTTAGTGAAGACATGAAATCAATTTGTGGATGACATAAATGCATCTTAGCAGAGTGCAGGAAAAGAGCTAATGAAATTATGGGCCATGCCAGGACTATGGCTAGGCAGAATGTAATTGCACACAGTTGTGCTGGTGGTAAACGTTCCACTGTCTAACCTTTAACATCTGATTAGGAGTCCCTTCTCTCTTTATGAGGCAATGCAGAAGTGGAGGCCGTAGAATTAATTTGAGGTGGAGTGGACATCAATGGTTTCAGAGTTTTCCAACATCCACATATAGGCGGTGCGGGACGTCAAACTTTTGCTGGTACTGACAATTTTAAGGCATATGTATTTGTAACTGTATACATATAACTGTGAAGTGTTTTCTCATTAGACACTCCATCAGCATCAGTTGTAGCACCGTATCAGTTAATTGTGGACATCATAAATGTATTACAAAATCATATGCCTGTCCCAGGTCACATTAACCACATCATTATGCATTTCCTACCAGGGTTAGCAGCAGATAAACTCACATGCTGTGCTGCACCATAGGAGGCTGACATGGGCCGCAGTATGACTGTTGATAATACCATCCCATATTCATGACACAGTTTTAGGACAGTGGCACAGTCTCCAGTTATACTGATGGATATTAACAATTCATGCCTGATCTGACTGACCTATCTCTGCTTGAAAAATGAAGAGAGGTCTTAGAGTGTGTACTGGCAAGGCACAAATGGCCACATGGCCCAGCTGCCTTATGCATTCCATGATTCTATGATTCTAAGTAAACTGGGATACAATTAACTGATTTTTATGTGCTAATATTTTCACAGCTAATCAAGTGACAAGAAGTACTAGATCATTTGCACAACAGACAAAATTTAGTCACTATATTTGTGCACCAAGGAAGTGATATATACTGAATGTTGTGAAATATGTTATCTGTCAGTATGATTGTGTATATTATGGAAAGAAATAACTTTCTTTTGAGAAATGGAAATTCAACATCTATCAGTTGTAACTGTACAGTCACAGATTAATGTTTTGCCATATCAGATAACTTTGAAGGGTATTAGGCAATAGATATTCATTAGTTAGATAGTAAAAACCACTCCCAGAATTATGTTCTGTTGTTGAAAATCTAACAGTGTATCCAGAAAAATTTTAATAAATTTAACCCCATGCAGAAAAAAGCAAACATTTGCTAGCTGCAGTCACTGTGCTGTTAATCTTGCAAATTATATTTCAAATTGCAAAGGGTACTATCTGTTGTTTTAACAAAATGACTACCCTCTGTACTTTTTAAAGGTTGAGAGGAAGCACACAATAAATTCCTCTTGTAACTGTAAAGATTATAATTGTGATCTTCAAAGCATTCAGAGTTTATTATTGAATTTGGTGGTTGTATGGCAATATTTTGCAGGGCTGTGGAAGATACAGGGGATAACTTCCTACAAAAATGTTTGAGTGCTGTATCAGTGAGTTTAATTACTTATTTTCTGCTGTTGAAATTGCACTTTCTTTCTGTACATGTGGTGTTCACATAATCTGTGCTCACACTTTTGCACTTTTTTTGTACATGTGGGGCTTACATAATCTGTGCTCACACATTGCACTTTCTTTTTGTACATGTTGGGTTCACATAATCTGTGCTCGCACTTCTGCACTTTCTTTTTGTACACGTGGGACTCACATAATCTGTGCTCACACTTCTTTTTTTTTATTCAAATAATTTTATTAATTTCCAGCAATATTTATATAGATCTTATAAATCCAATGAATAATTTTATAATAAACTATTTACAGTATATACAATTGGCCTACAGTAAGGAAACAGACTGTTGTGAGAAATAGTTACACAATGTTAGAAAAAGCCTTATATTTTCAACATTACACAGATAGAGATGCATTTGAATTAAGAGTCTCAATGAGAGAAAGTACTTTCACCCAAGGGTTATTAGACCAGTTCTTAGGATATATTCCTGACTCCTTAGTTTTTATTTCCAGCAGCGCAGTTTCTTTCAGAAGAGATACAAAGTCTTCTATAGTTGGTATAGAGGAAGATTTCCACTTTCTAGTGATGCATTTCCTTGCTACCGCTAGCATGGTCCAAAGAAGATAAAGATCTTTTTTATTCATTACAATATTTTCATTTACATTCAACAGAATTAATGACTTAGATAAACTAAATGAATCTGTGTAAATGGCTTGAAGAAATTTACTGATCTCTTCTCAAAAGTTTTTAATATAAATACAATCAAAAAAGATTACAGTTCAAAGAACATCTCCAACATATTACTTCTTTGTAAGAGTTAAATTTGGCAATTTTATTAGAAGTGTAAAAAGCTCTATGCAGAAATTTCCAAGTGAAAGTTTTCCAAATTTGTAAATTGGAGGTTAATTTAATAGAATACAAGAGATTAGCTTCATTTTCAACAGATAAGTATAATGAATGTTCTCTGTTGATAAAATGCCAATAATTTTGATTAGGGTTGGCCTTATAGTTAATTATAATTCTGTATAATTTTGATATTAAGTTTGTCCAATCAAATCCATTATATAAAATTTCATGCATAAAAAATATGAGTTTAGGAATAGGTTTAAAGGAGGAATTGTCACTTATTCTGCATTGATCTTGGGCATAGGGTTGCAAGCTACTAAGAACTAGCCAATCTAAACTTGATAAATCAAATAAACTTTTTAGTTGTTGTATGCCCAAAACCAACAATTTTTTTATACAGTGGAACCAGCATGTAAAGTTTTTAGATTCCCAAGTGTTAAGTGTATTTATATGAATTTTGTTTAAAAAGTTTTTAGTAGAACTAAAGGGGAATAATAACTCTAGCCGTAATTTTAAATCAATATTATTAATGATAAAACTTCTAAATATATTGTAAATGTAATGTATATATTTTAAATTAGTAGGTTTAGAAGAATTATATTGTATGTTGACACTTAGACTATGCCAAAGTTTATTGCTTTGTTCGTTTCATGGCAATTTTTTAGTTAATTTATTCTCATTTAAGAAGATAGTGATGTGTAAAGACTTCCATGCTGATGTAAATTTTGGATCAATCCATCTTATAAATGTTTTGATAATGGAAGTTTTAATGTAAAAATCTATGTCTGGGAAATTAATATCACCCAACTCCCAAGGTCTTATGTGATTAGAAAAAGCTATTCTATTTCTTTTTGGAAACCAAAGAAAATGTATAAGAGTTTTATTTATTTCTTTTAGAAAATTTTTGTTAGGAATCATAAGAATAGCTTGCGCAACATAGTTTATTTTTGGGAGAAGAACCATCTTGATTAGTTGTAGTCTATCTTCAAATTTTAAAAATAATTTGTTCCATTTTTCAATATGGGTATTTAAGTTTTTTATAATATTGTTATAGTTTATTTTTAATGTTAAATCCATATTTTCACATAGTATTGTCCCTAAATAATTTATAGAGGAGGCCTGTTTTCCAGTTATATGGTTTATATTTAGGTGGGTGTCATCTATTTTATTTAATAACATGAAATTAGATTTTGTTTTGCTAACACGGAGACCTGAAATATGATAAAATGTATCAATTTGTAAGTGTAGTGCTTGTAAAGATTCATCCGAGTTTATTAATGTAAGGAGAATGTTGTCAGCGAAGAGCAGTATTTTAGAATTAAATTGACCATAAATGTCAATACCTTTGATTTTAGGATTGTGATGAATTACTGGTGAAAAATATTCTATTGCAAGTGCGAATAACATTGGGGATATAGGGCAACCTTGCTTTGTACCCCTAGTAATTACAATAGCTTCTGAAGTGAATGGACCCAATTGTATATAGGCAAGATTATTTTTGTAAATGTTTTTTGATTAATGATATGAATTGTGCAGGAAAATTATACATTTCTAATACTTTAAAAAGATAATCCCATTTTAGTGAGTCAAAGGCTTTTTCAATATCAAGAGCTTCTATAAAGGCTTCTTGATTGTCCCTATTTAGAATATCAATAATAGTTAATATTCTCAGGATGTTATCGTGAGTGTGTCTATTGTAGATAAAGCCTGTTTAATCATCACTAATAATTAGAGATTTTTTGATTCTATTGACTAGGATGCACATGAAAATTTTATAATCATTATTAAGTAGTGAAATTGGCCTGTAAGAATTGCATTGATTTGGATCTTTATTTTCTTTTTTTGATAGGGGTAATAAGTGAATATCTCCATGAAGGTGGAATTGTATTTTGCATATTAACTTCGTTTAGAGCTCTATGTAATATTGAGATTGCAGATGTAGGAAGTAATTTGTATATTTCAATAACAATTCTGTCAATACCAGGAGCTTTATTGTTTTTACTTTCTTTCATTTTTTTTTCAGATAGTTCTTTAGAAGAGACGTTTTTTGAATATCTAAAAATAGTTTTTCTGGGATTTTTTTATTTTGGATAAATCCAGATTAAAATCTGGGGTATTATTATGTGCATCAATATTTCTAAAATGTTCTGCAAAATGAAATTTAAAGGCATCTCAGATATTGCTTATATCAGATTTTTTAATTATTTTTCCCTTCATGAATGATATTTATAATATTATTTTCAGAGTATTGTCTTTTTATTCTCAATACTAGATTATGGAAGTGCTTAGGTGACACAGAAAACAAATTTAGTTTTAATTTTTCTAGAGCCATATTAGTTTTGTGAGTTAAGATTTCATTGTATTTTTTATTTAGTTCCCCAATTTCTTTTTTTTTTTTAGTAATTGAGTCTAATGATTTATTGGAATTAGTTTCTATGATTTGCTTTTGGATATTTGTTAATTCCGATTCCCATTCTTTGGTTTTATTATTAAACCATGTTATAATTTTACCATATAAATATGCCTTTAGAGTATCCCATAGACTAACTATATTTATATCGTCTGTATAATTAGTATCTAAGAAGAATTGTATTTCTGAATCAAGCCATGGTCTAAATTGTTTCAATTTGGTAATATAAGCTTGGATTCTTTTTGTGAAAGTTAATCTCTTAAAATCTTTTTGAAGTTTAAGAATAAGTGAACTGTGATCAGACAGGGGACACGGAATTATGGAAACATTATTTATTTTCATTCTCAAATCTTGAGATACAAAGATTTTTATTTATTCTGGGTTGGGTATTAAATCTGTGGTCACTATGTGAGAATAATAAAGAGTTGTTCTTTCTGAAACTAAACGTATCAATTAGGTTTAAATTCTCAGTCAATTTCTTAAGAGATTTCCCTATGGGGTAGATCGAACAGGTCTTTTGTTAGTAGTCTCAGAGTTGTCTAAAATACAGTTAAAATCACCTCCTATTATCAGATTACCTTTGGATACTCTATTAATATGGTCTATGTGTTTTCTGATTGTTCCCACTCCAATGCCAGGAAAACAATATAAGTTTACTAGTGTCCAGGTTCTATTACCAAATGTTAATATTACAACAGCTAAAAGTTCATCTTTATCTTCATAATTGTAGATTATTTGAGGGTTAGTAACATTTTTTCCATAGTATTAAAACTCCTCTAGTTTTTTATTATTGGAAGAATTAGATAGTTTTAAATATTAATTTGGATTCCATATATACTTATCATTAGTTTTAAAGTGAGTTTCCTGAAGGAATACCACTTGCACTTTATTTAGTTTTAGATATCTTAGTAGATTGGACCTTTTCCTTGGATTATTTAATCCATTAATGTTTAAAGAAAGTAGAGTTACATCCATCTTGTTTACGTTTAAAATGTATTAGTAGTAGACAAGGGTGTGTAGTACTTGCATCAGTCAAAATATGTGCAACATTCTTGCAGAGATTATATTTTAGTGTCAGATTTATGTTTCCTGAAGAAAATATAAAATTAACAAATATTGAAACCAAAAAGGAAATGGAAGGTGAGTAAAGAGAAATATTACATACAAATATGTAAGCAATGACTCTAAAAGACCCTCAAACAAACATGGAGTGAAAAACACTCCTAATCTGGAAAAACAAAACAGTTCAACCAGATTAACCTTCATATCTTAGATAAAAATTAAAGAAAAGTGAATGTTACAAGAGCTCCAATTTATAAATTCTGGAGATAAGAAAAGGATAAATCAAACAAATTAATAATATAATTATGTGAGCAGTGAAAGGAAAATAATTACTATTAATTAAAAGAGAGAAGTTTATTAACAAATAAATAATTTCTATTATACTATAGAGTAAAGTGAATAGATCTTATGTCAAGTGCTATTAAACTATATTTTGCAGAAGAGAAATTCTATGTTAATATTATTCGAAAGTATTAAGCAATATAACTCTTTCTTCAATTATACAATATCATTTGATATTCAATAACTGCATTGATATTGAGAACTGAGAAACTAATACAAAAGCAGCACATACATGAATATTAATATGTCTCACGAAAATTATTTTTCTGTGTTTCCAAACAAGTATAAATACAAATTCGGACTCAAGTTCCCCAAACTATAAATCTTATATTAATAAGCTGATAAAGTGTAAAAACCATAGATTGTTATAATTTGTAAATTTGTTATTATAAATGAAGTAGGTTCATTGAAATGAAGAATGAGAAGCTTAGAAACCTATGTTTGGTAGTGTCTGTGAAGGGAACTATTTGTAAGAAGCATAGAAACCTATGTTTAGTAATGTCAGTGAAGGGAACTATTTGTAGCTTGATACTGAATCATGTTGACTGAGTTCTGCATAACTTGAATTCATAAAAGTAAAACAGTTCAACAATATTTAAACATTTTCAACTTGCCTTACTTTTCCTATATACATTCAGAAAGATATGTATGTAAACATACTGCATTACATATTTTATATCTCATACTGTTTCCCAGAGACATTGTTCCCTAACATCATACTATAAACTTATATGAATATTATCTCAGAGTTTAAGAGAAAATAAACTATGTAATAATTAGATAATAAGAAATTACTCATTTATTCTGTGTTATAAATAAGTTCATAAATGCATTTAGGAGGCTATTTAGGTGCATATATATGTCTCTGTTAGGTTATACTTGCCAGAGCCATATTTAGAAACAGTGTTCACTTTATTAATTTTACTTCTCTCTGTGCTCTAACAAATTAATGCAACCCAAGTTCTTACAATTCCTCTGAACAATCTCTAGAGACATAGTGCTATGTCACGTGTTTAAACAGTAAAACAGCTACCAAATGTACAGAGATTAACTTTTAATACTCTCTGTCTTCATGAAACAGAGTCCAAGAGGGAACGGAGGTGCACAGCAAGAATACACCATTAGTATACTCTAGATATCAAGTTTGGTGAGCACCAAAAATAGATATTAAAATCATATGTATTATCTAATATATTGCCAGCAACATTTTTGTAAGAGATTATATAGAAGGCATAAACTATATTTTTTTTCTCTAAACTGAGCACATAAAATAGAGCTAATAAATTACTTCAGTACTAGGAATTTTAACTCTTGTAAAGATGCATGACTTAGGCAACAAATGCCAACATTTGTAGTAAACTAGCTGTCTGTGGATATGTATATACAGGGGGCTCACTGTGTGTTTGCAGATGATCTAGTATGTTATATAACAATTCACATACTCTGCATTGGCAACCTGATTTTACCTACAGTATTCTGTAATTACCAGATGCAATATACAGTCAATATCTCAGAACAGCATGCTTGCACAGGGGTAATGATGTTGCTTATTCTTTCTACAGTTCCTTTTGTACTGCCATGAATGAACCCTCATAGCATGCATAGAGGTGCCTCACTTCCATCATATAGCATAGTACTATGGTGTATGAAAGGTATAGGAGACAGTTAATATTAAGAAGTCATCACTATGAATCATTCCTGACAATCAATATTCTTAACTTAGTTTAAGATCATTTTCTGCTTGGGTACTACATTCTTGTTATACTAGTCAAATCAATCATGAGCTGTTATATATAACAGACATGGACTCAAAGAAATATCTTAAAAATAACAGAAAACACTGATAAGTCTGTGTAGGAAAGGGTATGATTTCAAAGGAAAGGAACATGTTACAAATGTTGTCTATAAAAACTTGTAACGGGCAGGATATGAGAAGGCCAAAGATATTGTATAGTGTTTAGGCAGAGGTATATTTCAAAATGAGAAGAAGCAAAAATGTTATCTTCTTTGTTTCCTCTAGATTATATATCACACACGTAGTGCCTGTGAACTGTCTGAATAGAATGTTAAAATGATAAATCAATGAACTTTAGTGTCTAAAATCAAAACTAAGATGCTTTATATTAAACATAATTAAGAAAACAATAATTCTTTTCAAAGTCTATTAATAAGACACAGTACTGAGGAACTAGATAAAGCCTATAGTCTCATAGGTGTAGGGTTTAGGTTGTCTAATGTGTACTTTCCCTTTAAAGTTGTCTCGGAACTAACCACGTAAATGCATGAAATGAATCTGCTTAACAGATTCCTTTTTTTTTTATTTTATTAAGTCCTTCCATCCATCTCTCTAGTTCTGATTCAAACAAAATTGTTCAACTCCCTGACAAAAAGGGAGCAAGAAGGTGACTTTAAACACAGAAGCAGCATTAGGGGGAGTACCTTAAGTTTTGTATCTGATACACTTTCTCATAGCTGGAGTGCTATAACATAACTAAGCCCCAGCTAAAACTACAGGAAGGGGTGCCATTTAATAACATCAATCACTGAGGACCAGAAAACACCTTGATATGGAAGCTACATACAACCCATAAAGTTTTGATAATGCTTTCAATGATAGTCAGGTAGCTTCAGAATAAACATTATCTAAAGAAGCTTTTTCGAAGATGGCAGTAAAAGGAGAGAAGCCCTGACAGTATATGTTTTAGGAATGGCCTGAAAAGTTTACCAAGATTCTCACAACAGAAACAATGCAATCTGCGAGCCATAACCAGTCCATGCTACTTTCAGTTTTGAGCTATGCAGCTTCTGGGAATGGAGATAAGAAGTTATAACCCATTCTTGCCCAGAGCCCCCGACTGTTGCAACCGGCTGACAAATGGAGCTGTCTCAGTGACAGCAGACAGTTAAATTGTAGGACTGAGTCAGCAGGTATGGGAGCTTAAACCCCACTTTCCAGGTTGGAAATTTAGGTGACGTATGCACTGTTAAAATGAAGCTGTGGCCAGCTTTCAGGATGCGTGCATAGATTGTGTTGCACAAAATGAAAAGCAGTCTGTGAAAGGATGGGATAAGATGGTTATTAACAGGATTAAATGTGTTGACTGTCCTATATTTTACAGTTCTGAATACACAGCTTGTGTCCCTTTTGTTCTATACACACTGACATGCTGGAGCTATACCGCTCAACTTTGTACAGCAGAATGTGTGACACAATGGGTAGTGGCCAAAATGTGTGAGTGACACGATGAAAGGCGAGATGCTGTGTAATGGCATACAACAATAACTTTAATGTGTGCAGAATATCACAACTAATGAATCAACACTTCTGAAGTTCTTACAGCGCCAAAAGCAGACCAGCGCCAAATGGTAGGGGCCCAATGGAAAAGCACCGAAAATTGTAAGCTCTTCCATCGAGGCTAAACAACCGCAGCTGTAACTTGAAAAGAGAAGAGAACTAGAATAGTATGTAGAATCTTGAGTACGCATCACAGAAAATGAGTTGTTCCTCCCTACATTAATACAATGACACCAAAGTGTATTACTATTTTAAAGAATTGGCGCCATTATTCATTGAGTGTGCGAAGTAGTGCTAGGTTGTTTGTGAGCGCTCGAGAATTTAAAAAAAGGTGTATGCATGTGCATATGTAGAAAGCCATTAAAATATGAAATATCAATGTTTTCCATTAATTAACAATGCCTTATACCAAAAATAGATTCGTTTTTAGATAGAAATGAATATCAATAATCAAATTATGATAATCAGAATTAGTTTTAAACATTGCTCGAAATGAATAGTAAATAATCAAATCATGTAGGAGGTAACATAATGTAGTATTTTAAATCAGATACTATAATTTAAAACATTTTATAGTACTGAGTATTGGTTTATGAATGAACTAAAGTAATTATAATAAAAGTATCCCTTTGACTGTGAGAGTTGATGAAACAATGTACTAAGTATACATTTGAGATGATGTTCACTTTCTTTTCTTATAATATGTGGTTAAAAAGAAAAAAGAAAGAAAAAAGATGTGGTAAGTGTCATTTGAGCCTGGTTTTCCTCATTTGCTATGCTAGGAAATGTTTCTAAGTGTCATATTAATTATATAACCACTTTTCCTTGTCAGGAAAAAAATACCAGACTTGTGATAGATATATCATAGTAAGTATAAGTTTAAGCAGAAGCATAAAGGTCTCAGAGTAAATATATAATGTAATAAACAAAATACATACTTTTTGAAATAAAGTCCAGCAGACTATATCTTTGTAGAATCTTTGAGAGATTTGGAAGACTGTATGGTTTTAAATCAATTCTTTGTTTCTTTTTCCTTACACCAGACCAAGTATTTTTCTCTGGGTATCTTTTCAAATTGGTTGAAACAGACCAGTCCATTTCTTCAGGAATTGTGATGATACTGTTATTCTTGATGAAGGTGGAAGCTTCTTCAATGTTGTTAAATGTTTTCAAGTCATTTGAGTAAAGAATTCTGATTTTAACAGGATAAACCATTTGAGATTTTATTTTATTTTGCTTGAGAAGTTTCACTAATGGCCATGTTTTTTTCCTTAATTCTAACACTTTTGCAGAATAGTCATTGTCAAATCTAATATGACTCTGTTTATATATAATGGGACTCTTCCTCCAGGCTGATTTTAGTATGAGTTCTTTATCCAAAAAAGAGAGAAACTTTACCACAATTGATCTTGGTGGTGCATTTGGAGAAGAGGGGATAGATTTTCCTATGTCTCTGTGAGCTCTCTCTATTCTATTTGATAGTCCCTCTTTTAAATCAAGCACTTGAGGATGCCAGGAGTTCAAAAAGGTGATGATGTCTTCACCCTCATATTTTTCTGGAAGACCAAATATTCTTATATTAGTTCTCCTCTCTATGTTCTCTAAATCATCTACTTTGTTGATTAGCCAATTATTTTGATGTAGCAAGAATTATGCCTGATTTTCCTCTTCTTTGAGCCTCGCATCTATGTCGTTTATTGATGTCTTCATATCAAGTAATGTATTTTGTTGCTGCTGTAATATTTCTTTTAATACATATGTTTGCTTTTGGCAGTTTTCTTTGAGACTTTCCAAGTTATCAGTAAGTCTATCCATTTTCATTGACAGTTCCTGTAATGTGGAAGACATCAGCTGAATCTCTTTCTTCAGAGTAGTTTCTGAGTGAGAATTCTTTGAGCTGGCCATTACCAAACAGTTGAAATGTTCTCCAGTATATTTTGACAGGAAAACTCAATAAAATTTCTTGAAATTTGATAGAGTTGTAGTTCTTAAGTTCCTTGGTGTTATTTTACTATTTTTACTTAAAGAAAATATTTTTTTTCCTGTTTTCTAGTACTGTTTTATGGAGCTCTAAAAGATGCTGCCCATGTGTTTGCCATCTAGGCTCTGCCCCCTGTGCTCACAGTTCTGATGATGATCTAGCACATTAATTTAACACTAGGTACTTAATTTGACATGCTTTATTGTAACTGTTATGGAAATGCTACATTAGAAAACCCAGATTTAATCATTTAAAAAAGGATTGTGTTTGTCTGGGACTCTGGGACACACAGCCCACTAATATTTAAAGATACTATATGTAGAGGCAACTACATTTGGTATAAATAGAATATTTTACTGAGCCATTATAGTGGTTGAAGAAGTTTATAGTGAAAAAGCAATGAAAATCAGGAAATTCATAAATTTTAAAAATAACTATTTCAGTAAAAAAATAGAGTTGAAATTGGACAGTGGAAAGCATGAACTTTAAAAAGAGAGAAGTAGATTAAAATGTAGGTTAGCTAGAAAGTGTAGGCTGTGTTGTTCAGAAGTAAAGATAACTGCAACACTAAAGCTATGAAATGCAGATATTTAACAAGTGCAGACTATACGAGCAGCTACCCAGTAGCTATAGGTGGACTGCAGTATCCACTTAACATTTTCAGTAAGTTACCTTCGGCATAGATGAATATTGAGGAAGCAGAAACAAATTCATGACCATAAGAACAAAACAGATTTGATGTGACAGTCTAATGACTAAAAAAGTTTGGATTCAAAGAATCAAAGGAATGTAAATTGTTGCTTGTTTTTTGAAGCAAGAGATAAAGTCTTAAGTCTCTTTTTTTGTTGAAATAAGAGATAAACATTGTAAGTCTTGTCTAGCATGGTTACAGTAGAGAATAGAGCATAATAATGTCAGACCAAAATGGTACTAATACTTGGCATTTAAGCATTACCAGTCACTAATATAATGGTGGTAGCCAAAAAGTTATCCAGATAGAAACGTTAAGACATGTTTAATGAAAGGTCAAAAGTCATCATCTTCATTTTTGGCAAATTAAATTGAAAACCTGCTATGCAATAAATCAAGAAATAATGAGTCACTAGAAAAATAAATGCAATGAGACCAGTTTTGACCACTGTAGAAATCTATAAATAATTCATGATTACTGAGTTGGAATGCTCAGGTATAAGCAGAACTAAAGTGACTTAAGTATTTTTTTTACAGAGATGAAATGAATAATACAGAGGCTTATGAATGAGTCTTCTATCATAACCAGTTTGTTGTGTTTTAGACGTATAGGTCAAGAGCAGATCAAAGTGAAACTAACATCCAAATTGAAGATATATAATAAATAATTATAATTAGAGAGACCTGGTCATAATTTTTTGTATTGTGTGTAGCTTTATCAGTTATAGAAAAAAGGCTAGGCACACAGAGTGTTTTATAGTTTTGAAAGCTACAGCACTTAGCACAGCCATATAGACATAGGACAAAAGCAAAATGTCTGTTTGATAAACAGCTTTAAAAGCTGTTAAACACTTCTTTCTGCCATACTTTTGTTCTTTTGATGATGGCTGCTCCTGTGCTGTAGTGTAAGACTAGACATTTATAGTGCTGAAACGTGCTTAAAAAACTTTAAGCACATTCCTTACTTCAAAAAGGTACTCAACTTAGTTGTCTTTTTTATTTTGGGTAATTAATAGTGCTGAAGGGTGCTTAAAAAACTTTGTTAAGCACATTCCTTACTTCAGAAAGGTGCTTAACGTAGCTGTCTTTTTTTAATTTGCGTAATGAAAGGTGTTTGAAAAATTTTGCTAAGCACATTCCTTACTTCAGAAAGGTATTTAATTAAGCTGTCTTTTTTATTTTGGGTAGTTAATAGTGTTGAAAGGTGCTTAAAAACTTTGTTAAACACATTCATTACTTCTGAAAGGTGCTTAACAAAGCTGTCTAATTTGGCTAGATAAAACTTTGTAAAGTTCAATTAAAACAAAAGAAAAAGTACCACTGAGAAAAGATGAAAAAATCTCTTGCCTCAAAATACCCACAATCAAACCACCATTTGAAAAGGTTAACAATTGAAACTGCTACAGTTAACTGCAGTTACTGTTTTAATATGCTGGCATGATGCTTTCTGAAACTGTCTTTGTTAGAAAAGGAACCTGCATTTCACAGATAGTGTTCTATCCTTTGTATTCCACATTGTATTTCATTCTCTTTTAAGTAGCTATAAATGTCCATACATACATACATGCATACATACATACATACATGTGTTAACTGATGACCGTGAACTGGATTCAGTAGACTAAAAGAAAATGAATGAATTTACGGAAATCTCCAATCTCCTGCTGCTAGATTGCCGTGCTTTTTTCATTAGCTAGACTCACATAACAGCAATTTATGCACAGCCCATATCACATGCAGTACCACTGAAGAGTCAAAACTTTATTAAAGAAACTACTTTTAATTGTTACTTTAATGAAAATTAGATGGAGAAAAATGAAGCCAAAGTGAAAACAGGAGGGAAGAAAACCATGCTAGTGTGTGTGTGTGTGTGTGTGTGTGTGTGTGTGTGTGTGTGTGTGTGTGTGTGTGTGTGTGTGTGTGTGTGTGTGTGTGTGTGTGTGTGTGTGTGTGTGTGTGTGTGTGTGTGTGTGTGTGTGTGTGTGTGTGTGTGTGTGTGTGTCTGCACATTAATAATATAGCCAAAGCACCTGCCTGGTCACAAATTATTTTCAATGGTAGAAAGCAGAGAAACAGGTATGCTTTTGACACTTTTTTTGGGCAAACTTCAACTATTGCCACTTTTATTGGACAGACAGTAATTTATAATGCCTTCCCTTTTCCTTCCCCTTTCTGTTCCCTCCTTTCTCCGAGTTGCTTCTATACTCCACCTGTACCTTCTTTATTCCTACTGTCCTTTCTGATATAATATACTACTGTGACTTCTAGCTGTTTTTACCTCTGTAGTTGTTCTTTTCCCTATATCGTCTTCCCTTCACACAAATTTTTCTTTCACTCACTGCATATATCTTACTCAGCATATATCTTACTCAGCTTTACCTGCCAGTATTTTCCACATCACGGATTGTTTCTGTGGTCTTGTTCTTGCTGTCTGCTGTGATATTTGGCTCAGCCCACTCTATTCATCCTCGCTATGCTTGAGCTCACTCCGCTGACCTACCTATCCCCAATTCCCACCCAGCCCCACATACCCTGACTTTATACTCTATCCTTCTTAACTAAATCCCACCTCCAACCCTTTAATCATCCAGTCCACTATCACAATCTGCTACCTAACCACATCCCCTATCTATAGTCCTTCCTCTGCCATGCCCCAACCACTATACCATACCCATTCACCCTCCTCTCCTCCTATATGCACACTCCTAACATCAACTAACTTTTGCTATCCTCAGTATTTTAACTTCAGCCTCTTACATCCCCCTCTACCCCATAAATCCCTCTATTCATCCTCTTCCCTTCTAACCACCAACCCTCTCAACAAAGCTTCTCCACTTTACAGTCACTACCTTTCTTATCATGGTTCTCATTGCCCTAACTGCTTCATAATCCTTCTCTTCTTTTTAACTGCATACCATATTAACCTATCATACTCAAAACAATCAACAACACTCACATATACTCTAAATAGTCTGCATGTCCTCCCCGCGGTCGAGTGGCCTCCAAAAGACATGCGTAAATGGGCATGCCTTCGCTGAAGGTTGGGCCTCGGGCTGGCAACTTGGTACCATAAAAATCTACTGCCAATCATTAGCGGGCTGGAGTTCCGCTGTGGTGAACCCTAACCGGGAAATGCCGAAAAGACAAACAGTAATGATACAACCCATTCTTTTTCAATTACTCCCTCATTATACAAGTTTTCTTACTCATACCTCTTTAAAATCAAAATATGCCCTTACACCTCACTTCTCTCTAAACCTAAGACAAAATACCACATCTATTGCTCTTATTCTCCTTGACTTACCCTACATACTAAAACTCTTCTACTCTCTGGAGATATTCATCCCAATCCTCGTCCCCACACCTCTCCACCCAGCTACAACAACCCTTCACCGCTATCTTTCCCCCTCCCTACATACCCCTTTCTCTCCCCCTCCTCTCCCACCTCCAAAAACTTAACCATCCTCTCCATGAACATACAAAGCACACTTAACAAAACCACTGCATTCCAATCTTGGATAGCCTACCCATACTCCAGATATGTTAACCCTATCTGAAACCTGGCTAAAACCACATATCTTAAATAATGAAATCCTACCACCTGGATATAACATTTTCTGTCTGGTTAGAACCTCCCCTCCCCCAAATGAGGAGGAGTTGCTATACTCAATTCTGAACAACTTAACCACTCTCCCTTATCTTTTCCACTCTCAAACTTTCACCCTGCAGAACTATTGATACTAAATTGTGATTTAAACACCCATAAAAAATTTGCAATTGCTTCCATTTATATCTCACCAGGTAAAAACATCTCCATCCTTGAGCACATCCTATCATGGATCTCACTCACCATACCCTATGAAACAATCATCAACTGATAATTTACCCCCCGCCCCTTTCTATAGCTCACTGCCAACTCAATAGCTTATCCAATTTCTGTTCTAATCAATAGATCAATCCAAGAATCTACAGTCCCTGATATCTGGAAAACATTCTATACCACAACTTTACACAAAGGAGAAACTCCTCTGACCCTTCCAATTTCAGGCCAATAGTCATTCTGTCCCTACTTACAAAAATCCTTGAAAAATGGATGCACACACAGGTTTTCAATTAGCTTTTTCAAGAAAACCTTCTGACAACAACCCAGCATGTTTTTTGGGCCAACCACAGTACTGCTACTGCCCTTATATTTTTCACACATACCATAGCTGAAACTAGAGACAACAACAAACTTGTCTCTTGTCTGTTCCCAGACCTCTCAAAAGCATTTGAGAAAGTCTCACACTGTAAGCTACTAACAAAATTAGCTGACTACAACCTCTCTGCTTCTAATTTTAAATGGTTCTCCAGCTACCTTACCAACAGGCTGCAGTCTGTCAGATGGCACACCTCCTTCTCCCCTTTCCTGCCTATCCCATCAGGTGTCCCCAGGGCTCCACTCTCGGACCTCTGCTATTCAACATATTTACTAACAACTTTCACACATCTTGCTGTCACTCCTCTCTTATTCAATATGGAGACAACT
The DNA here is from genome assembly GCF_019279795.1 of Protopterus annectens. Taxonomy (NCBI): domain Eukaryota; kingdom Metazoa; phylum Chordata; order Ceratodontiformes; family Protopteridae; genus Protopterus; species Protopterus annectens. The sequence goes on from NC_056735.1 coordinate 1,521,342,463, forward strand.
CTATACTAATCTTCTCTTCTGACAATCTCTTTCAACTTCACACACTTACCCAAAACTCATTCCTTTCTGTTGAAAGAGTGCTTACAGAAAATCAGCTCATACTAAATCGATAAAAAAAAAACACTTCTTTTTTTCCTTCCAAAATCTCTTTCTCATCACAAATCTACCGTTGCCATCTCATCACTTAATAACACAATCATTAAAGTTGAATTCCCACACAAAGCTCTTTGGTAGCATAATAGACGACCAATTAAAATTCCACCTTCACGTTCAGCAATGTATCAAAAAACACACCAAAATTGAGTTTGCTTTACAGGAACAAAAAATTCCTTACTACAGACTCCAAACTTTCTCTTGCACAGGCATACCTTCTAACCAGCCTACTTTATGCCTCTCCTATCATAATAAACTTACAATCTCCAAGCCTCAACAAACGTATAATAAAATTGCAAGATTTACCACTAAACAACCCTACACCTCTCATCACTGCCTTTCACTAAAGAACTTACAGTGGCTACATTTCCCACAACAACCCCTTCTATCACAACTTCACATAACACATTTCATCCTCAACAAACCCACTACCTGTCCTGCTCTCTCTTCTCTAGTATCCTACTATACCCCAAATCATTCATTCTGAAGCTCTGACCAACATCTAATGGATATATATATAAGTCTAATAAAATCATTGGCAAAGTTGTCTATAAATACTCAGTATCTCAAGCCTGGAACAAACTCCCTTTCAATGTAAGAAGTATTACCCACACAAATAACTTCAAAAAATATCTAAAATACACCCTCTCATACTCATGGATCTACTCCTGCCAGGACCCTACACACCCCCCTTTGCTCTTACTATAATACTTTTACAGCTCTAGTTCCCTAGAGTGTTCCACTATTTTGTATCTCTGTCTCACTCATCTTAGTGATGTATCAACTTAGGTTTCAATCTATTGTATTAACTTATGTTTCAGTTTATGTTTCAATGTATGTTTCAAGCTATGTATTGTTTAAATGTTTGTTTCATAATTATTTGTCATGTACTGGAGCTTTTGCCTCGGGTCTCCACTGAAAATGGATTCAGGCTCAGTTGGACCAATCAAATAAATAAATAAATAAATAAATAAATAATTTTAGATATAGCTGGATTATACATATCAGCAATCAACAAAAGAACTTTAATTGTTCCATGTCACATTTATTTATTTATTATTTATTTATTTACATTTGTTAAACGGTTAGTGTCCGACTGAGCCAGTAGCCCGTTTTCAGTGGAGACCCAGGGAGAAAAGCTCCAGACAAATTAACAATTACAAGCAAAACAGTTAATAAGAAAACAGTAGTTAATAAAGCACAATACAACAGTACAGTAGTAAAAGTAAGAAATGTCTAAGTGAAAGCACTCAAAAGTACCAATAATCCAAACGGAGTGCAGTAAGCCAAAAACGAAAACCCAAAAGCGTAAATTCGCTCAATTTAATGAAAAACATCCATAAAGCATTAACGCTTTTACAAAAACAAATCCAGTATGCGTTTTCATCCCTTACACTTGGACTTCATCAGATACATACTTGCCAATCCATTATGTATTTTTAAACAAAGTTTTAACACACTAGTTTTTAACATACATATTAAATTTATTTAATTATTTATATGGATTAAATTATAGTAAGATATATGTGTATATTTATGTTTTGTTAAAGTTTCAACTTTTATTGAATAATATATTCAAGTATGAACAAACCATGTGTTGTTATCTATTAATATTCATGAACCCATTATGTATTTTGGTTAGCCCATTTAAATGTATTAAAAGTGATTTTATTGGTTAATTAATATCAATTAATGTATTTAAATGCTTAATGGATTGGCAAGTATGTATCTGATGAAGTCCAAGTGTAAGGGACGAAAACGCATACTGGATTTGTTTTTGTAAAAGCGTTAATGCTTTATGGATGTTTTTCATTAAATTGAGCGAATTTACGCTTTTGGGTTTTCGTTTTTGGCTTACTGCACTCCGTTTGGATTAACAGTAGTAAAAGTCACAGTCCAATAGTACAATAATCAAAGATGCTATGGAAAAACAAACAGTTCTAGGAATTTTATATCACAATCTACAGTAGTAGAAATACATTTATCAGAAGGTTGACTACGAAACAAACAATTTCTGGTAGTTTGAAGTGAAGGAGAGTACAGAGCTGAAAAGACATTAGGAAGGTGTTACCCTGGTGAAGTGCAGGGGCAGATCCATTTGCTGGTGAGGTATTCTTATAGGCTTATTTTGAAAGTTAGTATTTGTTTGGATGAGCTGGGCTAGAATGTTGCAGACCGTGGCTATTTTATTGGAGTAGAGGAAGCCACCATAATAGTTCTGTGACTTGGTAATTTTCACCAGTAATTTGTCAGAGGATCTAAGGGACGTGGTTAATGTTAGGTTGGACCAAGTTTGTGAGGACAGGGCAGTTGTTGGGGTTGTGTAAGACTTTGTGGATAATGGTAAGCTAGTTTAGAGTTAACAGATTGGGAAGTTCTAGCCAGTTGAGGTGCTGGAGAGAACAGCAATGATGTGATTTGTGGGGGTGATTGGGTGCAAACCTAGCTATTTTATTGTAGCAGGTAGGTTATTTAGGTCAGTCTTGTGTAGGTTGGTGAAAACATGTAAACAATAGGGTAGATAATAAGTGGGCTCTAGCAGTGGCTAGTCTGGCTTGGTGAGTGAGGTAAGGTTTGGCCCTGTAGAGGGTGCCCAGTTTGGCATGGACATTTTTGATTGTTATTGAGATGTGTGTATCAAATTTTAGTCTGCTGTTAATTGTAACTCCTAGGAGTTTGGTCTGATTAGTTGGGTCAATTTTTGGTCCATTGGAGGAGTAGATAGAGAAGGATAGAGGGCTGAACTTGGGTGATTTTTTAGTGAAAATCATTAACTTAGTTTTATTTGAGTTTAGGATGAGTTGATGCTTGGAGAGGTACATTTCTATGTCCAGGAAGGATTTTTGCATTTTTTTGTTGAAGTTCTTGAGGAGAAGAGGCTGAGAAGATTAGTGAGGAGTCATCTGCGTATTGGATGATGGTTGCTTGTTGGGTGGTGGAGTTTAGGTTATTGGTGAATATGGTAAAAAGGAGGGGCCCAAGTATGGATTCTTGGGGTAGTCCACTATATACAGGAAGAAGAGGAGAGAGAGATTGTTTTCCCATTTAGTAGCCTGTTGACGGTTTGACAGGTAGCTGTGGAACCAAATTAGTGATGATGAGTTGAGACTGTAGTTTGCAAGTTTGTTGAGCAGCAATTGATGAGATATGGTGTCAAAGGCTTTTGGCATATCTAGAAAACTTGCAGAGACCAATTGTCCTTCACTTTTGAGGTTTTGGATAGTATTGGTGAAGGTTATTAGGGCAGTGTTAGTACTGTGCTTGGGCCTGAAGCCGTGCTGTGAGGAGGATAGCAAGTTGTTAGTGGTGAGGTGTTTTAGAAGCTGTAGGTGGATACATTTTTCTAAGATTTTTGCAATGGGGGAGTGGATGGCAACTGGTCGATAATTTGAGTTTTCCAGTGGTGGGGAACATACTGTTCAGAGATGGAGCAGTTAATTAGGATGGCTATGGGGTAGACTATGGATTGAGCAGCTATTTTCAGGAATTCAATGGGTAGTTAGTCTGCAGCATGACAGCAGGGTTTTAGTTTACTTAGTAGTTTTTTATATACATAGTCTGAATGGGTTTGAGGGTGAAAGAGTTTGTGTTTTCGGTCATGGGGGGTACATTTAGTGGGCAGTCTTTGTTGTTTAAGAGGGTGATGATAGAGTTAATGAAATGGGAGTTAAATTGCGATGCTATGAGCTCAGAGGTGTTACAAGTGGAGGGAGCAGGGTTGGTGGTTTTTCCAGGGTTGAGGAGATAGTTGATGTTTTGCCAGAAGTTTTGTGGGTTGTTCTGGTATTATTGTTGGGTGGATTGAAACTTAGTTTTTTTGTCATTGGAGATGTTTTTCTTTGCTTGATGTCTTAATTGTTGAAATATGGTGAAATAATTTTTATTTTGGTGGAATGATACCATGACCAGGCTTTGTCCCTTTATTTGATTAGTGACTTGGTGTCATTAGATAGCCATGGTAATTGTCTGGCTTTGGTAAGAATTTTCCTTGTGGGGGCTAGATTATTTATGATTTCAAGTAATTTATTATTGAAGTATTCTACTGCATGGTTGAATTGGTCATTTTGATAGAAATGACCATTGGCACATCATCTGCCAATGGTCATTTCTATCATTGACAAAATGTTTAACAAATGCAATCCAAAATACTAAAAAATGTTTTTACTAAGGCACTGCTGTTGTCATTTTAAAAGTGCAGTAATATTCTTTTGGGTATGATTTACAGGAAAATAGAAGATCTTCCAGGGCTGGGCTGACCTGTTGTTGTTGTACATGGGCGGTCTGCTGCTCTCCTATGATGCAATGCTATTAGACATTATTGTTTAAGTAAAGAATGCCAGATGTACCGAGCAGCAGGAAGAAGGCTAGAGTTCTAAACCCCCTGCAGTGTGATACCTTTAAAATGAAAGAGCACATTTCCTTTTTCCCTGGACACATTCCATCAGATTCACTATGTAGTCATCCAGAATGATAGCATTATACAGGATATGAGAAACTGAAATATACGTTGGAAAATAACGATGAAAAGGACAATCTTTATTTAAAAGGAGAATAATTCAGAAACAGGAAATGTAGTGTCTGACACATGAGCACAGACTGATATGAGGGAATCACATATCCTGACCCTTACCACAACATTTTATATGGGTAAATATTTATTTCAAAAGTGAACCAAATTGTTAATAACAAGCTTCTAGAAACAATGTAGATTTAAGGTAACCTCAGTAATTTGTGTCATTTGTGTGGTTCAACTAGTGAACTGAAATAAAGAATAATCAAATGATAGCAAGACTGCAATAATCAAATGATAGCAAGACTGCAATAATCAAATGATAGCAAGACTGCAATAATCAAATGATAGCAAGACTGCAATAATCAAATGATAGCAAGACTGCAATAATCAAATTATAGCAAGACTGGAACAGTGCAATGGAGAGAGTAGTTCAGTAGGTCTAGATGAGGCTGTCATAGCAGAGTTTGAAAAAAAAAACACAAATTGTGGCAAAATGTGGGTGGGTGATATCTTCTGTGATTCATTCTGGTGAAACCAACAGAAGACAACTAGCTGCAATTATCTGAAAAATGAAAAGCGGACATTTCAAATATCCACTTCATAGAAGTGTATACTTTACCCTAAAAAGGATAAGTACCCCAGCATGTACTTGAGCTCTCATCTGGTTATCAGGTGATCCTTATAAGAACTTGGGAGGAATAAATACATATGTTAATGACCAAGATTATAACCAGCTTTCTGCCATAGTCAAAAGTTAAATAACATTTTTTGAAAAATTATAGTGATACCATATAAATTTAGCCTCTGATGGCATATAGGGATCACTTGACCAACATAATGTTCCCAGCTTCATGACCAAAATATAACACTTTTGTGAGCAACACTCATAAACTGGATCATAAAAAGGTGCAGTTATTGATGTGGAGGCATTTTCTAAGTACCAAAAACAAATAAAAAAACAAACAGAACTCCATTATGGGGAATGGAGGCAGCATCCCTAAAATCTCTGCTATAAACCTGAGACTGCTGTATATCAGGGAAAGTAGAAACCCATAATGTATGTCCATCTTCAGCTTGAAATATAATGGCTCATCAGTGCATCCAGCTGTGCTGTTTTGTACTTAAACCTGAAACCCAGTCTTCTCATAAGGTCATTAGTTCATAAGTTCCTTTCATAGCATTTAGGCTAGATAAGAATACTGAATCCATTATACATGGGGTTCAACCCATTTATCTAACTTATGTTTAAAAGTTAAAAGAGATTCAGACTTGCTTATATTCTAAGGTAGCCTGTTCCACAGGGTAGATAGTGTCTGTGTGATATACAAAGCCATTAAAGTAGAATTATAAGACTTAATTTTAAATATGCAATTATGTTTGTATTTCTTAGTATTAGCATTAATGGCCAAGTTAAACATAGCCTGTAACATCTCATTTCTAAATACCTTACAGACAAATATTAACTTTCGTCTTAAGTATTGATAATGAATAATGTATAGAAAATATGATATCCTGTAACACAATTTTAGTTGGTGTAATGTACTGTTTATAACATTGCCTGTCTCTCAATCAGTTTGTCTGTTTATCTATCAATCCCTTTGTCTGTTTGTCTATCTGTCTAAATATCTGACATCTTTATGGCCATCTATTCATCTTCCCTTAGTTGGCTAATCTTCCAAGATGTATATTTGGATGTCTATGTAGCTAGCTAGTTATCTCTCTTTCTGTCAATCTGTCTATTACATTTAATGTAATATGTCATGCGTTTAGCTACTGTGCTAGTCATGCTGAGTTTTTCCTCATCCTTTGTGCAGCATCTTGTTTCTCAGTCGTAGTGCCTAAAGTTATATAATAACAAAAAAGTGAACTTTCCCTTCCCATCCTTCTGTTATTTACTAATAATGACGTTAAAATGCCTCTGATACTATCCATATGATACACTCTTTCTCACCTTCCATTCACCTGAATGTATTCCATTTACTGCAACCTTCACTGCTTTATTGTTTAGGCAGCTTCCACTATGTAACAGCAAGGGCCAGTCACATTAAAATAGCATTGATGACCATGGCTGCTCAAATCTGATATATAACCCATACTCTAATAACAGAGATTAAAAAAAATCACTATGGCAGACCCCTTTCACCGTGTATACCCCCATTTAATTTAACATGATAAAATGCCTAATTTCTGGTAGACAGATGACTGAAGTAACATGGGGCAGCTGTTTGGCCAAACAGGGACATAGAGACATACTATGCAAGCAATCACAGGAACCATAACATGCCTAGCCACATACATCTTTAAGCATACCCTTATCAAGCACAAATTGTGCAGTGCTACATATGATAACCCTGCTGTAAATTTGTCTCTAGACATGCCACAAGTGTAAGACTCACTCTGCCAGTGCACTAGTGTGGCATCATCACTGCTCATCAATAAAGGGAGACTGTTTAAGACAGAATGATGAACACTACTAGATATATGGCCCAGGAACGGAGACATAATAACTAGTGACAAAATGTCACAGGCTTATATCAGTCTATAAATACAGAATAAGTATTGGAGCAGAATTGTTTGTTGTTGTTATTATTCCTGTTGTGGTAACCAGAAAGGCTCATCCAGACTCTGCTACACTTTGCTGTGAAGGAAAGGTTAGTTTGCTTTTATTTGTTGTATTTTGTATTACTTTATTGCCTTTTTATATTTTGAATACTGTGGTTTGTTTTCTTTACCTTGTGTTTTATATGCATTCTGCTTTAACTGCATATTGAAACTTCAAAAGAGACCACAGCTCTGTCTCTTCTGAATCAGGCAGAACATTTTTCCCACCCTCCCAGCCAGTTACAGTTGTCTTGTTAAATACCACTGTCTTTCTAGTTGCCTGCCTCTTATGTTAATCTGACCATATATCTAATTTCCTCTCTGCTTTCACTGGCTTGTGTGAGTAATCACAAAATCATCATTTTTGAAATCCCTCCCCTTCAACTATTTAAATTTATTGGCCATCCTACTGTATTCCATAGTACCAGAATACAAAAGTGACCACCCCTTTCAATCCATCTTGCTGTTTTAAAAATAGTAACTCTCCACTAAACCTTAACTTTTTAAACAGGTAAAACTTAAGTTACCTACTTTCACATCTAACTTCTCTAGTGCACACTGCAGTGAGCATTTTTTTTTCATCTTACCTTTAAGCATCTCTGTGACTAGCACTTGCTCTAATACCTGCTGGAAAGCCTTAAACTGATACAAGCACTCAACTCTCCTTGTTAATAAGGAGAAATTAATTGTAGGCACTAAACAGCCTATAATTGCAAAGTACCTTGCTAAGGTAAGGGAAAACAGCTCCTGTACTTTACAAAAAAAAAAAAGCACCAAACCAGGCATGTCCAAGGGTCAGCTTCCAGTGATTTCTCCTGTCCACCTGGTGAATCTGGGCATACTGGGGCAATGCAGCAATTGCCTCATGTAGACAGACAACCCTCTCCTCCTACCACCCAACACTACAACCTGTGAGAGATGCACTTACATAGCCAAAAGCTCTCTCCACCAAAGATTGTGCTAGAAAGTCAAGAGGAGAAGGTTAACACCCACACTACACCTCAAGCAACACATAGCCCTTCTAAACCCACACCACCAACACCCACATATAGCAACACTAAATCCACATATGCAGAGGCCCTTAACTGTAACTTGCCCAAACAACAAGGACCTCTGAAGCTGAAACGCAAACAAACACCAGTCACAACCAAAGTGTCACATAGCTCACAAAACCAGTGTGCCACCCAGCAACAGCCCCTAAGGCAAGGCAATGTACCTAACACTTTAGTCATAGGTGACTCTATAATCTGGCAGGCTGATGTCCCACTCACCAGGTTGAATAAGGAGAAAATTACAGTCAGCTGCCTGTCGGGTACCAGGATCCACCACATAACGCATGCATTCAAGTCACTCCACAACAAGTACAAATATGACTCTGTCATTGTCCATGTTGGAGTGAATGACTTGAGACGTACCTCCCTGGACTACATGAAAAGAGACATGGAAGAGCTCTCGGATCATGTGGCCCAGGCAGGTATGACCCTACCCCTGAGTAGCATCCTGCCTTCACCCAGAATTATACCACAATATAAGGACAAAATGATTGACTTCAACAATTGGCTAAGCTTCTGGTGTCATTCAAAGGGGATCCAGTATCTGTCTGCCTGGGACGACATGAACGACCGACAATGATGCTTTGCCAGAGATGGTCTGCACCTATCGCCCCTGGGATTCAGGTTACTGGTTAAGGCTCTTGCCACCCCTATAGTGCCTTTTTTAGGCAAAGTTCAAAGGACAAAACCACACTGTAACAGGTACAAGCATGCAAAATGTGAAGGTAATGCTACTCAGTGCTAGAAGTCTAAACCTCAAAATACACTCTCTCGAGGCACTCCTAAAAATGAAGAACATCGATATCTGTGCAGTAACTGAGACCTGGTTCAAGGCTCCAGAGAGCACCCCTGCAATACCAGGCTACAACTCTTACCACAATTTTCGGCCACCAAACCAGGACCGAAACACTAACGGTGAAGGAGTGCCAATATTCACCAAGGATATTCACACCACCAGGCTAGTTGCCCAACACAATGCGTCTGAAATTCTCCAGGTGCAACTAATACTAGGTAAGACTGCAATCCAAATTGTAGCTTGCTACAGATCCCCCACCATGCCCCAAGATTCTCATTACACCCTTCTAAACATACTGGAAAATATTAAGATAGAACCAAACACCCTAATACTGGGTGATTTTTAACTACCCTGCCATTAACTGGGAAAACTACTCATGTACCAACACCTTTGCCCAATGGTTCTTGGAATTCATAAATTCCAACGCCCTGGATCAACTAATCCATAGTCCCACTAGGGACTCCAATATCCTAGACCTGGTCATTGCCAACATGGGAAATCGATGCTCCACACCTATGGTCACCCCCTTGTTAGTGAGGTCTGACCATAACCAAAAAGATTTGCCTGCCCTGGAAATCCAAATAAAGGGTGAAGCCAAAATGTTAAAAATTACTCCTTTATTCAAAGCGAGTAGATAATAGTAACAGCTGGTGTAGTCCCAAGCACAAAATAACGCCACAGCAATGCGTACGTTTTCGACTCAGTACATACAAGTCTTCTTCAGAAATCAAAAATTTGATTTCTGAAGAAGACTTGTATGTACTGAGTTGAAAACGTACGCATTGCTGTGGCGTTATTTTGTGCTTGGGACTACATCAGCTGTTACTATTATCTACTCGCTTTGAATAAAGGAGTAATTTTTAACATTTTGGCTTCACCCTTTATTTGGATTTCCAGGGCAGGCAAATCTTTTTGGTTTTGGTCTTTGTCAAGCTTGCTCATCATCGCTACTTGGTTTTTGTGGTTGTTCGAGGTCTGACCATAAGCTAATCACCCTTAACATCCACATCCCACCCCACCCCCCAGTAAGGAAACCTCCATAAAAAAATTCACCAAAGCCAACTTCATGCTACTCAAGTCAGACGTGACAAACTTCATGACACCCATGCAGACAAGAACTGAAAGTTCAACTGCTGAATCCTACACTAAGGCACTGTACGAGCACATCCACTCAGGCATGAATCATGCCATCCGAAATAGAACCAAGATGCTCTCATCCAAAAAAAAGAAGCCAATCTGGTGGTCCCCTGCCATAAACAAACTTTACAACAAAAGGAAGAAACTGTTGCAGAAAAGAGGAAAATCCCAGGATGCAAAAAACTCCCTTATCAGCCTCAGTAAGAAGCTGAGATCCCTCATAAAATCCTCCAAAGCTAGTTACGAAAATAAAATTGCCAAAGATTCCAAAGACAACCACAAGGCATTCTATAACTATGTCAAGAATCTAAATGTCAATGCTCAGATCTGCTCTGAGCTAAAACAGAATGACATTAAATATACTGATCCCAAGGATATTGCCAATATCCTGGCAGATCGATTCAGTGCCAACTTCACCCCCCTCTCACCCCCTAAATGGCCCATCTCAATACCGGAAGATTGCCAAATTCTGGTAATAACGGCCACACAGGTAAAAAATGCACTCTCCAAAGCTAAGAATACAGCATCCATGGGACCAGATGACATCCCGGGCTGTGTACTACATGAACTACAATATGAACTGGCACCTCACCTAAGTGTCATGTTTAATCATAGCCTCACCTCAGGTTTTGTGCCTACTGAGTGGTGCAGAGCTACAGTTATCCCACTCCACAAGGGGGGATCCACCTTGGATCCCGGAAACTACCGTCCCATCAGTCTGACGAGCCTTATCTGCAAGGCCATGGAGCATATTATCATGGAACTTATAAACAAAGACATTGGCAACCTTCAAACACTGGACCCCACCCAGTTTGGGTTCATGAAGGGCCGATCTTGTCTCCTAAACCTGACTGACTTCTTCGAATCAGTCTCCAGAGCCATGGACAAGGGTAAGGTGGTTCACACTGCCTATCTAGACCTTGCCAAGGCATTTGACACCACCCCCCACTCTGGATTCATAGATAAACTTACTAAGCTGGGCATTAATCCATACATCACCCAATGGATTGCTAACTGGCTTACTGATAGAACCCACACTGTAAAAGTAGCCAACTCCAAATCCAGCTCCAGACAAGTGACAAGTGGAGTACCACAGGGTTCAGTCCTGGGACCGCTCTTGTTTGGCATCTACTTCTCTGAAGTACAGGCCAACACTAAGGGACTCTGGCTAACAAAGTTCCCAGATGACTGCAAACTGGGAGCCATTATTGAATCCCCAAATGATGTGAATACTCAACAAAAGGGCCTTACAGAAACAGATGCTTGGTGCCAGAGCCATGGGCTCAAGCTCAATGCCAAGAAATGTATAGTCATCCCCTTTGAGAAAAAATATGTACCTGTGAATTACCATATAGGTGTCAGTACACTAAACACCGAAAGTGTGATAAGAGACTTAGGGACACAGGTGGACAGTGGTCTCACCTTCGATAACCACATAGCCACAACAGACAGGAAATCCTTCTATGTGGCACACCTCATCACTAAGGGCTTTTCATCTAGAAAAAAGGAGGTCATTGTCCCACTGTACTCATCCCTCATTAGACCCATTATAGAATACAATGCCCCGTTTAGTATGTACCGCTCAAGACATCTGCAACAACTGGAAAGGCCACAGAAATACCTCACTAAAAGAATCACAGGCCTAAAGCAGATGCCCTACGCTGATCGCCTTAAAAAACTCCTGCTATACTCTGTCGCATATCGTCTACTCAGAGGCGATCTCTGCTTAACATACAAGGCCATGTCAAACCCAGAGCTGTTGGACATGCTACACTTAAAGAAATCCCAATCCCTCAGAGCCACACGCTCCAGGGATCTAAACCTTGTCATCACAATAAACAAAACATGCTGGAGGGATAGGTTCCTGACCCAGAGACTCCCCAGACTCTGGAATAGACTGCCCATACATGTCAAGCAGAGTGCCTCTTTGGCCCTCTTCAAAAGGAACCTTGACGATTAAATGGGAGAAAGGAAATTCAACCCGGGGATCATGTCAGTCGCCCTGCTAGACAGGGGTCCAGGGAAGTAAATAGTGTGGGAAGAAATAGCCAGGGAATTGTTATGGCTAGGCTTGTATAGGCCCTAGGGCTGATAGCCTAGTACCAACCTATGAACCTATGAACCTATGAGATATATCAGTCTATAACTGTAGAATAAGTACAGGAGCAGAATCGTTTGTTGTTGTGGTTACACAAATGTATCAGTCTGTAACTGCAGAATAAGTACAGGAGCAGAATCTGTTGTTGTTTTTGTTGCTGTTGTGGTAACCCAAATTTATCAGTCTATAACTGTAGAATAAGTACAGGAGCAGAATTGTTTGTTGCTGTTGTTCCTGTTGTGGTAACACACATTTATTTATCAGTCTATAACTGTAGAATAAGTACAGAAACAGAATTGTTTGTTGTTGCTGTTGTGGTAACATAAATTTATCAGACTATAACTGCAGATTAAGTATGGGAGCAGAATCTCTTGTTGTTGTGGTAACATAAATATATCAGTCTATAACTTCAAAAAATACAGGAGGAAAATCATTTTTTGATGTTGTGGTAACATAAATATATATATGAGCCTATACCTGCAGAATAGGTACAGGAGCAGAATAATTTGTTGTTGTGGTAACATAAATATATCAATATCAGTCTGTAACTGCAGAATATGTACAGGAGAAGAATCACTTGTAGTTGTTGTGATAACACAAATATCTCAGTCTAGAACTGCAGAATAAGTACAAGAGCAGAATCGTTTGTTGTTGTGGTAACATTAAAACATGAACACATTGATTGATAAGGCTACCGAAAGGAACAGAAATGTTCAAAAAAGCTTAACTGCATACACTTCTTGCTTTGTTCTGTGTTATCTGCTACTAGCTTCTGAAAACCTGTTAGCCTTGCTGCTGAGTGAAAAGGACAAACACTTTCACTGAAAAGGACAAACACTTTCACTTTCTGTTATGTAAACCTGGCTTTGTATCAAGTGACAGTAAGATGAAACTTCTTAAAGGTTTCGTGAATAGTAGGTTTCCTCCCATGTACGGTCTACCATTTTACTCTTGTACGAATGCATTATCAAAGAAGTAACAGTCATTCTTTGCACCATTTTCATGTGCTGCAATGATGTGTTAGTAATATCTGTATCTGTAAATCCAAAACATCTTTTCACTTTAACAACAGAAGGCAAATCATGTTACCTGCTAGAAGTGTTACATACGTATTGTATGAGGCTAAATTAAAAATTAGGGTAGGGGCATAAACTGGCAGAGTCCATGGCCCTTTTGGTACTTCTTAACTGGACAATGGGAGTCCATACACTGTGTACATTATATATTTTTAATATCTCACACACAGGTTCCGTAAGTTAGTTTCTTCCTCTTTGTCAACAGGTGCAGCTCAGATGATAGCCTGGAGCTGTCATTTTAAGAAACAAGTTTAGAGTGTGATGCTAATGCATATATACTGGTATCAACTGAAGGCAACTGAGCATACGGACTATTTTATTTATTTTTATTTATTTTATTTTACATTTGTTAACCGGGAAAGTTGGACTGGATACAGGTTCATTTTCAGCAGAGGCCCGAGGAGAAAAGCTCCAAATGTACAAAAACAAGTGTAAATACAGTGAAATTATTACAGTGAGTTATCACAAAACTGAGATTTGTTTAACAATATATACACACAGGTACATGTTTTTCTCACATACACGCAACAAAGGTTGGAAACAAGTAGCTGAGAAAGAAATAGTTAAAAATTTCATCTGAAAAAGGAAAACACATATATTAAGGTGGTTATCATACATGGTGTAGTGTTAACTTTAAATCTTTCCCTTAAGTGGGTGATGCACAGAATTTTAAACAGAGAGTCAAGGGTTTTATTCTTGTAATGAGGTTCTCATTTATGAATTATGTTTGAGTGGGGGTTAGTCAGGGTTTGTACAGGGACAAAGCCACTGCATTTTTAGGTATTTCCTAAGGGATTTTTTTGAATTGGGATAAGGAGGGGTCAGTCGTGAGTTCAGCAGGAAGTAGGTTCCAGTTTTTATAGGCAGAATTGGAGAATAGTGATTCACCAGCTGAATTGTTGGTTTTAACAGTATGCACTAGCAATTTTTTGGAAGAGCGAATGGATTTTAGGTTATTGTAGGGGGTAATAATATTTTTCATTATGGGTGTACTGTCTGGTTGGTAGAGGATTTTGTGAACAACTATTAGTTGGTTATATTGCAGTTGATAGGGTAGTTCAAGCCAGTCTAACGAGTGAAGGTTAAGGCAGTGATGGGTTCTATAAGCTGATACTGTGGCAAATCTGGCAATGTTATTGTAGTACCTAGAAAATTTATTGAGGTTTGATTTGCTTAGGTTTACGAAGATGGGTGAGGCATAAAGAAGGGTTGATAGCAGATGTGTATGGGCAATAACAGTTCTAGCAGATGGGGTTAGGAATGGTTTAATCCTGTATAAACAGCCTAATTTTCTATTAACTTTTTTAATAGTTTCATCTATGTGAGCATCAAACGTGAGATTGTTGTTGATGATCATTCCCAGTAGTTTAGTACTAGGTTCTGGGGAAATTATGGTACAATTGTTAGATATTATGGTGAGAGGTGGTGAGGGGACTTTGCGAGTGGGGGAGAAGAGTAATAGTCTGGTTTTATTTGGGTTTAATAGTAGTCGGCGACCAGTGAGCCAGTTCTCTACTTTGTTGAAAGTGATTTGGGACAAGGATTGTAAATCTGTGGAGGAGGTGGCAGAGCAGATTAGGGTTGAGTCATCTGCATACTGAATACAAGTTGCATGAGGGATGACTTTGTACAGGTCATTAATGAATATGGAGAATAGGGGGGGACCTAATATAGATAACTATGGGACTCCAAGGGTGACTGGTAAAAGGGACGATAGGTTATTCTTCCATAGTACAGCTTGTTGTCTGTCACTTAGGTAAGAATGAAATCAGGTAATTGCTAGGTTATCTATGGAGAGTGATTTTAATGTGTTTAAGAGTAGCTGGTGATTTACCATATCAAATGCCTTGGATAGGTCAAGGAAGAGGGCTGAGGAGAGCTTGTTGTCATTACGGTTTTGATTTATTGTGTGAGAGAAGGAGAGAAGGGCTGAGGTTGTACTACAGCAAGGTCTAAATCCATGCTGGGAGGGGGCTAGGAGAGTGTTTTGATTCAGATAGGCAAGAAATTCCTTATGGATACATTTTTCCATTATTTTAGCCAAGGGAGACAGAATGGCTATAGGCCTATAATTTGAAAGTTCTGTGGAATTTCCCCCTTTATGAAGAGGAACAATGTGGGAGATTTTCCAGATGTGGGGGATATAGGCTTGGGGTATGCTATTTCATTAGCGGCTTTTTGGAGATATTCTGCAGGTAGTAGGTCTGCTGAAAGGGTGGTGGGTTTCAGTTTTTTAAGTAGGGACTTAATAAAAGATGTTGGTACTGTATCAAGCTTAAAGGGGGTCTTATTATTAGGTGTGGGGTTGGTGGTACTTGGGGTATAGGGAGATAGCTTACTGACTAGGGATTGCACAGTTTCTGTAAAGAAAGTGTTAAAGGTGTTAGCAACAATTTTAGGAGGTTGTTGGAGGGTAGTTAAGGGGGTAGGGGTAGTTGATTGGCCTGGGTGGAGAAGTTTGTTTATGCCTGACCAGAATTTTTGTGGTTGATTTTGGTGCTTTTGTTGCAGATTACAGTAGTAATTCTTTTTGTCTAGCATAATAGATGTCTTTGTATCATTTCTCAGCTGTTTATATATAAGGTGGTCTTTTGGGGATTAGTGGTTCTCCAGAAGGTCCACGCTTTGTTTCTGAACATGAAGTTTTTGTCACAATTATTCTCACCAGTTCCACATATTTAAGCATTGTATGTTTTTCAGGCATTATTTTTATGGCTGATTTCCATAACTGATTTCTTATTCTTTGCCTGAGTGCAGGTCTGCAAATGTGGTTGAATTTAAACATGAGCCTCAGATTCCCTAAAAGCATCGTCCAATTACTTACACAAAGTGTTCACAAGTGACACCTATTTAGGCAGCTTGTACAATGAGCTCTGCTTGACCAGCCCCCTACATACTTGAGTTTAATGCAATAAAATCCTCCATTTGCAGGTTGGCCTTAGGGGTCCTCTTTGAAAACAGGGATGTCTAACTGACTTCAGCCAATTACAATCTGAAAGTCAAATATAAATTTGTGTCAGAAATGGGTGCACTTATTTATGTATTTCATATTTGTTAAACAGGTAAGTGAGGTGGTCCAAGGGCCCTTTTCAGCCACAGCCCAGCATAAAAAGGCAAATACAAGATACAGACAACTAAAATGTATACATTCTCATGAAGAAACAAAGCAACAAGCAAGTGCCTTGCAATATTTGCATATTAAATATCCAAAAAATAGATGACAGACATTGAAAAATGCACAAGGAAAATGTACGTTTTGTAGTTGTGATGCAACTTACTTATAATATAGCTGTAGTAAATACTCAAGTAAAACTTACCCAAGAACTGAGGTAAATATGCAACAATACAAGTGAAGGAAAAAATCATACACCTTTGTAATACCTTTGGAATTGCAGATAGCACCTTACAAAGGAAAGCAGACATGAGAGGAAAATATAGCCAAACTAATCTGTCTGAAACAGCTGCATTTGTTTTCTTTAAAGAGATGAAAGTGAAAGGATTCTTTGACTGTTTTTAGATTATCATTTTTTAGATAGTTTCAGGTAAGGAGTTCCTGCACATGGAAATTTTTTCAAGAAGGGTCTTTCACTGACAGCAAGAGCAAAGACAGGTCTTTGTAACTTGAATAGTGTCAGAATTATAGGGCTAGTATGTCAAGCATTTGATGTCCAGTTTAATAAGGAGTGGAGAACATTACCTATTCTGCAGAAGCTTCGAAGTTAGTGTGTTTAGGAGGAAAGAAGCTCTATTTTGTATAGGCAACCATTCCCCTTTGATCAGAGCGACACAGCTGCATTCATTGTATCTTGATAGGTGGATAAATTTAAGAATTTGATCTTCTGCTGTTTGGAGAAGGTTATTACTTTGTGTAGTGCAGAGGGGCTGATTTGGAAGTCCATTACTTTAGTCTGGGGAGTAACACATTGATGGCAATGGAACATCTGACTGTTGCAGTAAGAACATTGGAAATCTTGTAGATATCCTCAACAGATAAAGAACGTCATGTATTTGGGACTTGATGTGTATTAGACTCATTGTGTTTGCGAAAGGTTAGATGCCAGACAAAGAGTAAGCCAAAGTACTTTTGTTCATTGACATAAAGGAGAAGAGAGCCCGAGGCGTCAGTTATTATGATATGTTGTATATGTTGAAGCTTACAGTGAGTATCAAGTAGCATAACTGAACATTAACAGTAAATTTATTGATATGAAGCCAATTCCAGATTGAGGAGAAATCATTTTGAATCTCACTTTGTATAGAGGGTAAGGTTTTTATTACCTCTAGTGAGTATGATATCATTTGTAATACAGGATACAGTTGGTATGTGGGAGTTACCAGGACAGGCCATTTATGAAAAGGGAGAAGAAAAGAGGACCAAAGACAGAGCCTTGTTGAATTTCTTTGTTGGTTCTTTTGGAAATTAGAGTATTATTAAGTCCTAGGAGTGAGAAGGTATGACTGTTTAGATAACCAAATCTAACAGCTCAGCAGAATAGTCTTCATACACAAATTATGCAGTAAAGCACTGGAAGTCAATCAATTTCAGCTGTAAACAAATTAACAAGCCAACAATTTTAATCAGGCCCTGAAGCAACACCTAAATAATTCCTGGCTATGGTCTTGCTCTCACCCGGCATAAATGCTCTAAATCTGTTCTCCTCTCACTAAACCTTATCTTAACTACAGCCCTAACCTTTACCCTTTCCTTCACAAACATCTTCCTTTCCTCCACAAACATCTTCCTTTCCTCCCTTCCTTTTCCTCACAAATATCTCCCTTTTTCTTGCTACCATACACCTAATTCCCTCTACACCTAGCTTATCTCTCTTCTCCTTTTCCAACCCAATTTACCTCCCCTTATGTTATTTCATCCTCTTCCTTACCTCTAACCTTGTTTTATTAGTCTCTCACTTCACATCCCCTCTGTACCTAACTAATCTCTCCCTCCTCCTTTTCCACTCCAATACACCTAATGTTATGTTTTTTCCCATCTTCCTTTCCCCATCTTCTTTCATTAGTCTCTCACCTAACATCTCCCTTTTTCTTACTATCTTAAACTAGTTTCACAGCTCTACTGCTCTGACTTATTCATCTTTCCAGTCTCATCTCCCTATGGGAACACAGTGGGAAGGACAGTTTTTTAGGCCTTTCTAGCATTTCTTTGGATGACTGATATGTCAGTTTTGGAGCGATCTACAGTAAACTGCTTTGGCTTGATTGGTAGCTAGTCCTGTTTCTTCTATAAGTTTGATGTATTTGTTGTACAAGTTCAAGTTGGAGGGTTAGCTTTCCAAACTGACCAGGATTCATTTCTACATTTCATAAGTTGTCTGATTTGGTCAGTTATCCAGGAAGAAGGTGAGGCATGTCTTCTTAGTGTTAAGAGTTTATAGTCTCTCCTGAATAAGATAAACTAAGTTATAGAGATAGAGGGCTAAAAAGGGCTTAGGACATTTGTAAATGGGGGTTCAGCCAGTGTTACTAAGTTCAGCAAGAAGGGTTTCTCAAGAGTTGTCTGGGATAGTTCTGATTTTGAAGGTTTGAGTATGAATTTCTTACCTTTGAAGGACCAGGAAGTAGTAATTGAGAAGCATGTTTAAAAGGTTTACTGTGTCATTAATTTAGTTCATATGACATCAAAAAGTGTGAATTAGCTGTTCAGAGAACAGAGTCTGGCCCATTCTGTTGAGATGTGGTTTAAGGGAGCAAAGTCAATCTATGTTAAGGACACCTACAAGTATTATTTTCTTGCTCTTGCTGTGTTGAATAAATTGTCCTTCATGTATTTTCCAGCATTACAATAGAAGAGAGTGAGGAATACATATGATCCCTATTGATAGTTCAACATTTCCACCAAGCACAATTTGTACAAGTTTTCAAGCTTGGTCATTATTAGAAATAAATTTTCTTTACACTCTAAGAGTAGGAGAAGGGGTTGCTTCCTTTTTGATAAATAGCTGGGTCCATTATCAAAAAAAATGCCATAATTCAAAGAGAAAGACATGAAATACAAACATATGAGGATTCTTTAAACCAGATTTCAGAGATGATAAGTTTAGAAGGATTTGACTTGTCCAGCTTCAAGTTGAGGCCAGTTTTTGTTGATACTGCTGATGTTCATATGGTTCAGGGTGAGAGGTTTGAAGTGGTTAGATTTCTGTGAGAGGAAGAGGAGAAGGACCCGGGCTGGAGTGTAGATTGCCATCCTTTAGTAGTTTAAGGGATGTAATAAAAAGAAATAGAGGTGGATTTTTAAGAAATGTTTAGGATAAACTTAGTGGGTAAGTTTAAAGTAGAATTTGAGACTTTTTACTGAGGGAAGTAGCATAATAAATGTACATTTTCAGCCATGTAGGAAGCTGAATTATTATAAGAGTGGTGAGAAAGCTATTGGAAGAGTTTCTTGGTGGTAGGCACAGATATCCATTGTATGTTATGGCAAAAGTGAAGAGAAAGGGTCAACAGTAGGAATAAAACATGAGATGATCTGAGAGTAGCCATGAAAATATAGTGGATAGTAAAAAGAAAGACAAGGAGGTGCTACACAAATGGAAAGGAAATGAAGTAGAAATAAGTGGTGTGTCTGGAATTTTAGGTAATGGAAAGAAAGAATGTGGGAAATGGATGAGAGATTGAAAAGTTCAGGATAAGATTGATAATTTGAATGAAGTAAGAGGGGTTAGAGCAAGAGGAGTGTTCTTGGGTGATGAAAAAAATGGAAGGAGTCAACTAGGAATATCCTAGTTTATCACCTTTTTCTTGCCCAGTGAGTTATCCTCATCTTAACCTATCCTATACCCCTTTATCTGTACTGGACAATAGGGAATCTCAAGTCAGCTCTTTCCCCTTCTATAGCCAACTTGATAGCATTAGATATTTTCAGGCAGTGTAAATAACTGCCTCACACTTACCAAAAACTCTTTATTGCCACCTCTCAATGATTCAGTATGTGAGAGGTGTAAGTATGTGCTTACCTTGGAGGCTACATTCTCACCTCAGAACACATTCAGTAAGCAGAATACATATACATATAGAGCACAAAACACTTCCACGAAACCAGCTTATGCTGAAGTTGTTAACAGAGCACTGCCTAAGCATTCCAGGCTAAAGACTAAGAAATCTCAGACATTAATATACAAAGCAACAAACTTAACTTCACCCTTCACACCCACACCTAAGACACATACCTCTAGGAGTTACAAAGGTGCAGACTCCAAGTCCTTATGGCCCACTGAGACTGCATCAAACCATGGTAATATTTTAGTAGTAGGTGACTCTATTTTAAGGCATACAGATGCCATGCTCACCAGGCTGGATAAGAATACGTTGACAATTAGTTGTCTTTCTGGAGCTAGCATCTGGAATGTAACTCAGACTCTTAGATCCCATCATCCTGACAGATATGATTATGACCTGATAGTGGTCCACATGGGGGTGAATAACCTTAGACACTTCACTAAGAGGGACACACAGAAGGATATGATTGAACTTGCTATTCATGCATATGAGACAGGAAAGACACTCATCCTAGGTGATATTTTGGCATCACCCAGAATAATGATAAACAATTCAAAGACAAAATAATTGGCTTTAATAATTGGGTATGTAGTTGTTGACATTCTAGGGGGACCCACTATGTGTTAGCTTGGGATGTGATAGCTGACAAGTCTTACTGCTTTGCCAAGGATGGCTTTCACCTCTCTTACCAAGGCTTTCACATTCTGGATAACGCCTTTGCTGTCCCCATAGTGACTATTTTAGGTAGAGTCCATCTGATGGATGTTCCAACCTAGTACATTCTAATTTGGAACACATTAATGTGGCTCTACTCAATGCCAGGAGTCTTAACAAAAAAAAAATGCCCGAATTTGAGGCTTTTCTGCAACTTGAACACATTCATATATGTATAGTTACAGAAACATGGTTTAGAGCAGTAAAAACAGTCCCTCTTTTCCAGGGTACAATGCCTATCACATCTTCAGTCCCGTTGTCAATTGTGAGGAAATATCCGCATTTGTCAAGGATATATGTTCATATTTTCAAATACAGTGTTTAGGCCACTCAGCCACCAAAGAATACTGATTCCACAATATATATGGCATGTAAACCTTATTATCCACCCACATATCCAGATTCCTTTTAAAACTACCAAAACTATTTAAATTACATAAGCTTATAGGGAGATTGTTCCAAAATCTTGTACTTTTAACAGTAATACACTGCTCTTTAATTCTGAGAGTTTCCTTTTTAGTACAAACATCATATTCTCATGTTTGCATGTTTTAATACATCTGTTAACCTCAATGCTATACATGATTTGTAATATAGAGTAATGAAAGATCTTATATGCTAATAATAACTTTCTATGTATATACCTATAACACAGACTATACAAGTCAACTTACACTGAAGGCCATAATCCACACATCTGTATTTCTGTATTCTTTTTGTAAATCTTTTTGGACTGCTTCGAGTTTTCTCAATTGCCCTTGAGTATAAGTACAAGTGTTATTGTACTGCAGTAATGGTCTTATATAAGTTATAAATACCAAAGTCAACACAGGCTCATCCCTAGTAGATAACCTCCTTAACAGGTACCCCATATACTTAGTTGCCTTTATAGAAATTTGATCTGCATATGTACTAAAGGACAACTTAGATGCAATAAGAAGACCCAAATCTTTATGTTCCTGCACCTCATTTAATAGGAACGATGTCAAATATACAGGAAGCCTTGGACATCTATTTGAAAAATACTTTATCTTACACTTATTTAGACTAAATGTTAAACATGTTTCTACTGCCCAAAAACCTAGAAACTGTAAATAATACTTAACTAATTTACATCAGAGGGATTTTGAACTAACAGACCTAATCTTGCAAACATCAGCATATTTATAAATTCAGAATTTTTTGTTCTTGGATAATATAGCAAACACCATATTAAACAAGACTGGTCCCAAGACAGAACCTTGAGGTACTTCTGTGAGTAATCAGAATAAGAATATTATCATCTCCTTATGACAGAATCCTTAGGACACTAGATGTGAACTAGAAGTCAAAATCACCCTGAACAAGATTAATTACCACTTCACAGCTACCTATAAAACACCCTCTATGTCTGAGCACAATAGCTAAAATGCCCATTAAACCCACAACCTTTGTACTGGAGAACTATCCATCAATAAACTGGCTGACCTACACTGCCAATGGTCGGCATGCCCAGTGCTTCCTTGACATTTTAAATGCTAACTGTATTTCACAAATAGCTAATCATTCTATTAGGGGGGCTTAATATCTTGGATCTAGTCCTCACAAATATAGCCACTTCTTGCAGAGCTCTATATGTGTCATCATGTCTTGTTAAATCAAACTGTAATTTACTGTCCTTTTCCTTTAAAAGTCCTGGTACTTCCCTTGTAAATACGGACTTCTCAAAAGCCATCCTTTTTCAGTTACTTGATAACCTCAATAAATTCTCTCATGGAAGATCCTATTGCTAAAGTAGATACCTACACCTCTGACTTCTACTCCCACTTAAATAGTTGTATTCATAGGTAGTCCCTATCTGCACTGAATATAATGAGATATTTAAAAACAAAATCCTGTGGTGGAATACTTACATAAATAAATTATATAACAAGAGAAACAAAGTGCGTAATGCTTATAAGAGGTCTCATTCTACCTACCTTAAGATCACAGTTAAGCAAACTAACAAAGAGCTTAATGGAACCATTAGGAAGTTAAAAACTGAGTATGAACTTAAAATAGCTACTAAACCCAAAAATAACTGCAAATCTTTTATTAACTATGTCAAGAACATAAGAACTAATGCCCAACAGTGTTAAGAGCTAGTCCACAATAATACTGCACTCTCTGATGAAAAGAAAATAGCTAATATCCTAGCTAACAAATTTAGTGCAAATTTTACTCCACCAACAGTTATAGCTACCCCACAGGTCACACAATCCCAGTCACCCCCTTTAATTACTATTGTACAAGTTCTCTATGTCCTTTCAAAAGCTAAGAATACTTCATCCATGGGCCTTGACAATATACTAAGTTGATTGATTTTCAAAGCCAAATATGGCCTTTCTGAACCTATACTTAAAACATTTTAATCTAAGCCTCTACATTGGTCACATTCCTGAAGTCTGGAAAACAGCTATTGTAATGCCATTACATAAGGGTAGCCCAATCACTGACCCTGGTAACTACAGACCCATTAGTCACACTGGCCATAAATGTAAAGCTGTGAAGTGCATTATCTCAGACTTCATTTACCTGGACATTGAAAATCTCTCAGCCCTGGACTTTCATCAGTTTGGCTGTATGACAGGAAGGTCCTGCTTCTTTAAACTCATCAATTTCTTTGAAAACGTAACTGAAGCAGTGGATCCTGGTTATGCAGTACATACAGTGTATCTGGACCTGGACAAAGACTTTAACACTTTTCCACTTGCAAGAATTATTCACAGACTTATAAATCTGAATACAAATCCTTATACTATGTGATGGCTAACATAAGGGTTGTCTGACAAAACCCACAAGGTTAGAGTAGTAGGAAACACTTCTGAAGGCAAAACAGTTACCAGTGGTGTACTACAGGGCACAGTTTTGGGATCTGTCCTATTTGGCATAGGTTTCTCAGACCTTCAGGCCAGCACTTCTATCCTATGGTAAACTAAGTTTGCTGATGACTGTAAATCGGGTGTTGTTACTCGATTTTCAACTGACTCACTATTGATCCAACACAGCTTAGACCATGTTAACAACTGGTACAAGAACAATGGTCTCAAATTAAATGGAAAAAAATGTAGTATAGTTCTCTTTGGTAAATAAAACAGTTTCACATATCATATAGTAGATGAACCCCTCCAATCAGACACTGCTGTAAGGGATCTGAGTACTCATGCTGATAATTCCTTATCATTTGACCATTGTGTCTCCACAGAAATTTAGAAAGCCTTTTTACCTGGCCCATCTAATTTCCAAAGGCATTTCCACTAGATGCAAAGAAGACATAATTGTCCTTTAGTCATATCTTATCAGACCCATTATTGAATATAATATCTGTATTGGCATGTATTTATCTAAACGTATCACACAACATGAGAGACCTCAGAGATGCATAACTAAAAATGAACAGAGGCCTCAAAATTCTTAGTTATCAGGAGAGACTGTCAGCCCTTTCTCTGTACTTAGTCTCTTACAGACTCCTCCGTGGGGATCTGTGTCAAGCCTTTCGTAACATGAAAGATCTAACCCTACTTGACCTCCTATTCCTTCACAGAACTAACGGTATATTTAATACTCGGTTAAAGGAACTAAACCGCTATCAGCAGATAAATAAAGCACATTGGTGTGATAGATTCATATCCCAACATATCCCTCACCTCTGAAACAAACTTCCAGTACATGTCACGCAGATTAGCACCCTTGCTACCTTCAAGGTAAAGCTAGATAATTGGATGTGCAGCCTCAAATTCTCTCCTGGTCTGTCTTGTCTTGCCCTTCTTGAGGCTAGAGGAGAATTTTGAGCTGGGTTTTTTGGCTAGGCTTGAGATGTTCTGCAGACTCATTGTCTAGTACTTACCTATGCACCTATGAGCGACACTATACTGCTGGTGGTGTACCACTCAGGGAAGTGCTATAGAGAAGAATGAAAACTCCACTGGAATGCAAAAACCAGATTTACTAATATGAGTTAGAACTAGTGAGAACTTAAGTGATGACAGTCTTTCCGAATACTCCCCCACCCCATGCAATGAAGCTGCTCACCAGTAAAAAGTGGAATAAATGTACACAAATAAAGTACTAATCTCCCTGCCCCTGGGATAAGGATTGTATTGTAAGGGTACAGATTAACTTCTTGATGTTTCAAAATTGCTTGAGTACACTTAATAACAAACATACAGCAGTCTGAAAGTGCTATATTTCAACCAAATTGCAGCACAGTACAAGTTATATAATACATGTCTATGAAGAAAATATGCAGTATTTAAGTCAATTTACAAAACATGTTTCTTTATGACATGTAGAATAAGTTATGTTGACTTTGATGGGTCCACTTTGAAACCTTGAACTACAAAATGTTGGTGAACCAAAATACTGAACACAAATGCTTGAAATATAAAAAGGATGAAATTTCAACTTTGTGTTTTTTTTGCGGGAGGTAAGTCCACAACAGCCTCCAACTTATACATGCTAACTCAATGGTCACAGAAATGTAAAAAAGGAGAAATCACCCAAGCACAGGAATCACTGTCTACATACTCAGAAACCTTACTTACACATAGGTGGCAGGACACTAAACATTGAAAGTGTGATGACAGACTTAGGGACACAGGTGGACAGTGGTCTCAATTTCGATAACTACATCGCCACAACGGTCAGGAAATCCTTCTATGTGGCACACCTCATCACTAAGGGCTTTTCATCCAGAAAAAAGGAGGTCATTGTCCCACTGTACTCATCCCTCATTAGACCCATTATACAGTATAATTATCCGTTTGGTATGTATCTCACAAGACATCTGCAACAGCTGGAAAGGCCACAGAAATACCTCACTAAAAAAATCACAGGCCTAAAGCAGATGCCATATGCTGACCGTCTAAAAAAACTCCAGCTATACTCTGTGGCATATCATCTACTCAGAGGCGATCTCTGTTTAATATACAAGGCCATGTCAAACCCTGAGCTGTTGGACATGCTCCACTTAAAGAAATCCCAATCCCTCAGAGGCACATGCTCCAGGGATTTAAACCTTGTCATCACAATGAACAAAACATGCTGGAGGGATAGGTTCCTGACACAGAGACTCCCCATACTCTGGAATAGACTGCCCATACATGTCAAGCACAGAGCCTCATTGACCCTCTTCAAAAGGAACCTTGATGATTGGATGGGAGATAGGAAATTCACCCCGGGGATCATGTCAGTCGCCCTGCTAGACAGGGGTCCAGAGAAGTAAATATTGTGGGAAGAAATATCCAGGGAATTGTTATGGCTAGGCTTGCATAGGCCCTAGGGCCGATAGCCTAGTACCATCCTATGAACCTATGTAGCAATTGTCATGGGAAAACAGCAAGCAGGTTTTTGCTCTGCACCTGGCACTTGTGGAATTTGATCTCAGCATGCTGCACATATACTGACCAGGATATCTACGACCCTGTGTTGTATACAATCAAAGGTTTACAAGACCTCTTTTATTTAATAAAAAAATATTATTAATAGTATTTATCAAGCATATTTTAAGAAAAAATCTTTGAAATTAGAAATGTCGGACTGTAAAGTTTTATAAATGCTTTCTGCAAAACAGTAGTTTTATGTCTTTGATTAATGTAAGATGCAGTTATTGGAGTGATTGCACATGCCAAAAATCTAAAATAAGTTTACTGAAACTACTTTCAGTGGCAGTGGAGTTTTCTCTTTTCTCCACTGTTGTGCAACCTTGTGTCTTTCCACATGGTAGGTGAAAAAGGGTTTGCCCTCGTGAAAACAAAAAAACAAAAAACAACAAAAAAACCTTTCCTCTGAGAATTGCTGAAAGTGCTTTCATTGATTTTTATTTATTTATTTAATTTTTGAGTTTTGCCAGTTGGCTGGACTGCCATCACTCTATCAACATGAATCCACTTAAAGTATAAAGTGAAAGGCAACTTCTTCTTACACAGCTTGATCTGGCTTCAGCAAACTTATTTTTTGTCATGTGTGACTGAGCAATCCAAATACTTGAAATATAACCATAAACAGACAATAATATGTTTGTACATCTATTTGTAAATGTCTTCTTTATTAAGGTAATACAAAGGACATTAATAATGCAATTATGGGCTTGAGTTTTGCCATCACTGCACCTTGGCAACATACCTTAACTGGAAATTTGGCTCATAAAGGCAGGTAATCTTATTTCTCTTAGAGGTTAGGGTACCAAATTAATTTTGAAAAATAAAGCAAAAGCCACTCATTTCACGGGAACTCAAAAGTAGGAAAAACACAGAATATACAACACAAATATTTAGATGCATTCTCTTTTCAAAGAGTAACTGGATGTATGGAAATCACTCCTAAAACATTTTGTCACAATGGTGCAGATGATACAAAAGTATTTAGTGTCATCAGACTAAATATCGGCAGTTGTTTTGGTGTCATTACACCTTTTCAGTATTGAAAACCTTTGCATTTTGGAGACACTGCTTGGAAACATTTTATCTGTTGACTGTGACTTGCATGTTGTCAGTGATGTTTATCTGGCTATTATCACAAATAATTTATGCTCTAGGCTCTTAATGAGCCTCTTTCTGTAACTATGGGTACTGAGTATGAACATTTGTGAACATTTATGAATTTCAAAGGTCTTTAGTATATCATTTTGTGGCATCCCAGCCAGTGTATTTTATTGTGTGAGTTTATAAATCAGGTTTCTAAATATTTTAATATCAGAGAATAAATATTGTATTGGAAATAATTAGATAAAATATAATTTATCATTATTAGCTTTATTTCAGAATTTTTAATTGTAGCTATTTCATTGTAACATACAAGCAAGGATATATTTTTCCTGTTGGAATCATAAGGATTATCTAAGCATTAAATTATTTGTCATTTTGTGTATGATATCTTTATTCTTTGAACAGGAGATCAGGAAGAATTAGAGACATTTTCTGATTATTTACATAATAGTAATATATTTCTTAAGTTTAGTTTAAACTTCTCCAGAGAGAAAATTTAATTTTTGGATATTGTAGTAGTTTGTAATTTAGATGGGATAGTTTAATACTAAACTATATAGGAAGGGATGTTATAGAGTCTCATATTTACATCGTACAAGTAGGTACCCACCCATCTTTTTAGAAATGTAGTTAGAGGGCAGGCTATGAGGACATCTAGACTTTATGCCAGGGACTGAGAATTTATGCTGAGATAATTAAAATGAAAATTGATTTTTTTGGGGAGGGAGTACAAGAAGCAATATATTGACAAGGCAATAATATTAGCCAAAAGAACTACAAGTGCTAAGACTTATTTTTCATCTCCCCATAGGGAAACCTCAGTTAGTGGTTATGAAAGGAAGAATATTACAGTTCCAATAGTTTATAGCATGGATGTTGATCAAATAAAACAACATTTTATGAGAAATTGGCATATACTACACACTGACATAGAGAGCAGTGCATGGTATGTAATCTCTTAGGTTTTTGTATAAAAATAAAAAATCCCTTAAAAGAAGACTTTGTTACCCTGTGAATAAGGGGCCACCTCTATTATGTAAGGAAAGGTCTCAGATACAGTGCCATTGCCAAACATTTGTTAGAACATGAAGTCACATAGCTTTACATTTTTAGTTAAGGAGACTATTAAAGATAGTCTCAGACAAGGCTGATGATACACAATTTGTTGAACTGACGTGGATTTTTAAGTTAAGATCACACTTGGGACATGAACTCAATAAATATGTATCTGTGAAACCTGTTTTGAAAAGAAGAAGGCTGAAAAGATGATTTTTAAATAGTTTTTCTTTTGTTTTGTTTTCATAAGTGCTTTATTTATTTATAACTGAAGTTTCTTGCTGTGTATGCAGTAGCTTAGCAATTTATGTTATGCCTGAAGGCTGGAAAGGTGATTTTTACATGTCTTTTTTGTTTTGTTTTCATTTGTTTTATTTATTTGCAACTGAATTTTTTTGCTGTGTATACAGTAGCTTAACCACTTGTGACATATTTGAATCTCATTGGTGAAAAAAGTGCAATTTTACCTGGTAGTTAGTATTTAAATGTTAGTTCAGAGTTTGTAATTGTGGTCTGATGAAGCTTTACAGTGAAAGCGCTAATCCTGTTTTATAATAAACTATGCTTTTATTCTTCCATTACTGGTCTGTGATATTTAGAACTTAGACTGCTGCTAATATTGTTCCACCTCAGGAATTATTTGCTATTGGCATTTTATGATATAATGAAAGG
Organism: Protopterus annectens; assembly: GCF_019279795.1. NCBI lineage: Eukaryota > Metazoa > Chordata > Ceratodontiformes > Protopteridae > Protopterus > Protopterus annectens. The sequence goes on from NC_056735.1 coordinate 1,521,371,851, forward strand.
AAAACATTTATACTGCTTCTATACCTCTGATGTGTTTCTGCTGGGATTTTTTGTGTCTGTTGAATATTTCCTACATTATTCCCAAGTAGTTAATTGCCAGGGAGCTTCTCTTTTTTGCTTCTTCAAATGAAAAAAAAGTTGGCCAATTGTCATATTAATATTGATAATAATGTTATGATTTAGATTAAAAATCTATGTGATATGGTTCCTAGGTAATTACTAGGCTAGTTGCCTTTATATGCCATTTTAAGCCTAACCAATTCCATCATGCCATCCCTGTTACACCAACCCCATCCTCTATTCAGAAAAGGTTACTGCAAGTAGCAAGCCCTAAGATGAGTGGGCAATCCCTCACAGTCAGGGACAGGACTACCACAGTGATTTACATGGCTAGTAGAATCACCATAATAGGCCATCCCAATGATGCTGCTAAATGGTAATGAGGCATTCCTGGGGCTGGCTAATGTTAATTAGCCATGTTCTCTTGTCCAGAAATGCCTTCAGGAAGGAATTTATACTACAAAGTCTACAGGACATTCCTTTGGTAGACAGTTTATATAGCTGTAGCCCTTGTTCCTGAATCCAAGGCAATATTTTCCAAGCTGAAAGATAATATTAAACCAACATATTTCAATTCTTCACAAGCCAATTATATTTTAATTATTTTAAGTGGAATAATTTTTTATTACATGTAATTAATAAATAATTTGATATTATCCCAAAAGTACTGTAACACTGTATTGATACAAATAATAGATTTTATATTGTTAATAAAATATCATCAAATAAAAGCAATAAAAGTATTTTGGATTTAGATGCATCATTAATTGCATATTCTTGTATTGGATCATTACATCTCATTGCATTGCCCAAAGGTTCAATAGCAAACCTTAAGTTAAATTTGCATGTGGTTGTTCCACATTTCCATTAACAGTTAGTAGCTGCTCTGCATATTCACTTGATACTTAGAACAATTAGATATTTCCTCCACAGTAAAATCCAATATCTTTTTTAGCTGAATATAGTACTTTGTGTAATTCAGACTATTTTTTCAAGTCCCTGCACCAATATGGAAGGTCCTCCTGCTTTTCCTCCTTCTGTTGCCTACTTCATAGCACTTTGGTTATTCAAGCAGTGTAGCATCTTTCTGATGTTCATAGATTCTGAACTCTTCCTTAACATAAGATATTCTGTTTGTGATAGTTTCAAGCATTTAACTGACATGGGGGCCTTACTCTCTCAATAAAAAAGACAGAGACTGTGAGCTTCACATATCTCACCAGCTGTATACCAACCGACACTAAATGTCTTACACTGAGGCTCTAAAGAAGTCCTTGCCATTGCCACCTAGATCCAAGAAGCATAGGTCTTATCGAAAATCTAAAATGACATCACCTTCAGGCAAACTTGCAACAAAGAGTTAAAATAATTTAAATCATATTGATACAGTATACAAAACCACTCTAAACTAAAAGTGGTTTAATGGCTGGTAACTATATAGTCAGACATACTGATACTCCTCTCACTGGGCTGAGAAAAGAAAGGGTGACGGTGAGTCATCTTTCAAGTTTCAGAAGCTCTGATATCTCAAGAGCCTTTAAGGCCCTTTCACCTGGCAAATATGACATGGTGTTAGAACATGTGGGAGTGACCTGGCACACAAAGTCCTGAAGGATATGGAGAGAGACATGTAGAAACTCACCATGCATGTTACAAATGCAGATAAAATACCTATATATAAAAAAAGATAATTTGTTTCAAGCAATTGGATAAGTGTGTGCCAGCATGGGATGAGATTCTCAAATGTCCTACTTGCTTTGCCAAGGATGGTCTGCACCTCTCATTCCATGGCTTCTTAATACAGGCTAAAGCTTTTGCTGTCCCTTAGTGTCTTATTAGGCAGAGTGCAGCCGATGGACATATCAATGTAACTAACACTTTAAATACAAAACAGAGTCACACTAAGAGGGATCTGCTCAATGCCAGAAGTCTCAACATCAAAATGCCTGACCTTGAGGCTCTCCAGCATTTGGAGAGCATGCATGTCTGTGTAATTACTGAAACCTGTTTTAAATGCTCAGAAAGCATCCCCTCCATACCTGGGTTTTGTCTTCTATGCTTTCAGACCTGATAGCAACTGTAGGAGTGTCTCCATATTTGTTAGGGAGCAGTTCATCTCTAGACAGATGCCCAGGGACCCACAAACAGAGCTCATTGAGCTGCAAATCACAGTAAACTAAACACACTTTCAGTTTATAGCCTGTCACAGGACACCCTTCATATCCCTTGATAATCATGTAAGATTACTAGATGTAATCAATGAACTCACTTTAAACAAAAACTCCATTATTTTGGGAGCCTTTAACTATCCATCAACAAAATGGAGCACCCCAAATGTAGGCTATACCCAAAACTTACATTTCATAAACAAAAGCTTTCTATGACAGATTATTAACAACCTCACTAGAAGACATACTATTCTTTGCCTGGGCTTTACAAATATAGATTTTTTATGTACTATACATCTGGTATACCTTTCCCTGGTTAATTCAGATCATAAACTAGTGACCTTCACCATTAGAACCTCTGAACCTGAGGATACCGATATCTCTGAATTCAAGGATTTCAGATATCAAAATGTCAAAAAATTCTATAATGAAGTTTCAAGATTCACTTACTCCAGCACAACCCCAGATATTACTAGCAGGAAGCTAAACAAAAGATTTCTATGTTCATTTAGATAAGGGTATAGAAGTGACAGCCCCTACAAGATCTAACTATAATGGGCAGTTTACAAGCAAACCACCAACATAAATAAACTTTACAATAGAAGAAAAAAATCCTTAAAGTTTACAGCAGATGTTAGGACCCTCAGATCAAGGATGACTCTAAAATTTTGACTAAAAACTTAAAAAAAAACATCAGGGCTACTAAGATAGCCCATGAACATAGGTCAGCATCTGAAGCTAAAGGCAACTACCAATCTTTCTTTAGTTATATTGCAAAATTAAGAAATAACTTCCAACATTGCTGAAAACTTATTCATGATGGCACTACCTACTCTAACCTCACAGGCATTGTCAGCATAACTAGTTAACAACTTCATTGTAATCTTTACCCTGGACATGACTGTTCAATGCCCAATTATCCCTGAAGCTCTCAGACCCCCCCTATCATCCCTAAAGATCATGTGCTAATGGTGCTCTTAAATACTAAAAATACTTCCTCCATTGGACCTGATAATATACCTGGCTTTTTAATAAACAGTACAAAGCAGACCTGTTGTCCACCACTCCTTAAACTCTGAACCTGAATTTAGCCACTGGCTTCTTCCCTGATGTTTAATACACAGCAACAGTGATGCCACTCCGGGGTGGCCACGGTGGTGCAGTGGTTAGCGTTGCCGCCTCACAGCAAGAGGTTTTCTGGTTCGATTCTCAGTTGGGGTGCCTTCTGTGTGGAGTCTGCATGTCCTCCCTGTGGTCATGTAGGTTTCCTCCGGGTGATCCGGTTTCCTCCCGCATCCCAAAGACATGCTGTAGGTGGATTGGACACTCTAAATTGGTCCTAGGTGTGAGTGTGTGCATGTGTGTGCCTTCTGTGGAAGGTCAGGCACCGGGCTGGCAACTCGACACCATAAAACTCCACTGCCAATCATAAGCAGACAGGTGATCCACTGTGGCGACCACTAACTGGGAAAAGCCAAAAGAAGAAGAAGAATAGTGATGCCACTCCAAAAGGGTTGTCCCTACACTGACCCTGGGAATCTGGTTAACTTCTTTGATAGAGTAACACAAGCTGTTGACAGTAGACATGAAGTACACGTGACATACCATGACCTGATCAAGGCTTTTGACACTGTACTTCATTCTAGCACAGTTAGTAAGATCAAGGCATTACAAATTGACCGTATGTGGTAGATGGATAGTGAATTGGCTAAAGGATAATGCCCATATAGTGCAAGTATCAGGTGCCTCATAAAAATGCATGAAGTTACCCTGTGGTATTCCACAGGAATGGGACCCCTTTTGTTTGACATATACTTTTCTGACCTCCAGACCACCATCCAGGTCCTCTGGCTAGCCAAGTCTGCAGACAACTGTAAACTGTGAATCATTGTCAAACCCTGCGACAGAACTTGCACTTTCACCCATCTGGTGTACTACTAATGATGCGTTTAACATAAATGCTAAAAAGTGTAACACTGCATTTGGTAAACTATCCCTCCCATTAAGAATACAACACAGACAGTACCCCACTCCATAATGAAAATGTTTTTAGGGACCTTGGTACATGGGTTGATAACTCTCTATCTCTCCTTTGATCATCATGTAATGACAGTAGTCAGTGAGTCCCTCTGCTTAGTGCAGCTAATCACTAGGGTTATCACTAAATCTAGCATTAGGACTCATTAATAACTTGTGCACATTCAAAGGTCAACTGAAAGATCATCTCAATGACTCCTGGCTATGCTCATGTTTTTCAAAAGGCTAAATCTAACACAAATAACCCTTTCACCTACCAATTATTTTCCACAGCCCACCCCCCTCCAAAAAAAGCACTTGCATCTTAATAATAACCACTGATGACTCAATTGTAAATAAAATGTTTATACTTTGTCTTCTTTAAGTACCACTGTACTCTTTACTCTTAGTCTAACACTTCATGACAGTACTGTCCACAATGAACTTCGATATGCCTGTAATATACTACTTACTAGTCTACCTCAGTAGGGTACATTACCTTAATGTAACCTGAATAACTTGTCTAATTCCCACTTTATTACAGCTAGTTCTATGTTTACGCATGCATATTCATGTTTTCAGCTGTTCCACTGCAAATGAGTATATATAATATATTCCATTTTAACATTATATTGTTATTGTACCAGTGTGAATGTATTGTAGCAGTGTGACTATACCACTGTGAATGCCTAATTTTATTCAACATGTTTTTATGTAACTTGAGCCAGTTCAATATGCTACTGCATATCATTTTCTAATACTACACAGTTAAAGATTACTTGAGTGTTTAATTTACCTATGTTAATTTACACTGTATCTTGTATTGTATTGCACCGATGGAGGTTTTCTCCCTGGGCCCCTCGCTGAAAAAGGGTTATACACCCAATCAAACCTCCCTGGTCAACAAATGAAAATAAATAAATAAATAAATAAATAATATATATATATATATATATATATATATATATATATATATATATATATATATATAGATATATATATTCCAGATCCACAGAGGTCATTGTCATTGCCCTACTATATTCACCATTAATTAGGTGAAATATTGAATACAATGCCCCATTTGATGTGTACCTCACTAAACATATCAAACAACTAGAAAGACCCCAAAGGTTCCTAACTAATTAGATCACTGGCTTAAAACCCCTAAGATAACAGAAAAGACTGGAGTCATGGTCCCTTAATTCAGTATGCTACAGACTCCTGAGGTGAGATTTATGCCTTGCCTTCTGAGCCATTACAGTTCCAGTGGTCTGGGACCTTTTGTATTTGCACAAATTGGGTAGTTTCACACATACCAGAGCAAGGGATCTAAATATTCATCAGCAAACAAATAAAACAATATGGAGAGATAGGCTCATTACTCAGTGCCTTCTGCACCTCTGAAATACACACTTATCTTATGTCAAACAGCAAATAGATAATTTGAAGAGTATTTGTAAATTCACTCATGGCTTCACTGGTCTGACCCTCTTCAAGAGAGGAGGGTCATTCTTAGGGTGGGTATTGGCAAGGTCTAACTGGCAGCAACACTCTGTTGTCTTGTACTTCCTAGGATCCTGCGATCCTACTGCTACATAAACATTAAAGGAGATAATGACCATGCCTGTTCTGTAACTTTTGTGACTTATATTTCTTGAGATAGGAAAGAACCAGTCTTAATATATATTGCAGATTTACATAAATGTTTTGTCCAGTCAAAAAACTTAATTGGAAAACTGGATCTCACACGCACACACACACACACACACACACACACACACACACGTGGTATTCTACACTGAATGGATGAAAGACTGATGTCCGAAATGTCACTGCATAAATGTTTACAGAAAACATTGACAGACTGCTGTGCACACTCCAATGATTATCCTTAGAGCCTGAAAAATATGAAAAACATTTCCCACACTGCTGCTTATTATATATATTAGTAACTCTGAATCCCACAGTCTCTGGGGGGATAGTATATTCCCCTGCCAGTGATCTATTTAGTTAGGAACCTCTGGTTGTTTGATATGTTTAGTGAGGTACACATCAAATGGGAGCATTGTATTAAATATGTGACACAATTAATGTATACCTCGTTCAGCTGTTGACCATCTATTTCTGTCTACCAAAGCATGTTGACCAAACAGATCTTGACTTTTGAGCATTTCACTCAAAAGTACTAAAACTAAACACACACACACACACTTACAAAAACACTTACATTCATTCCTACACGATATAAAAATTTACCACAGAGACAACATTTCAAATAATCCAATAATAATATGTCTCTACAATAATGCTTATTATGAAAGAAAAGAAAGACATTGTCTATTTTAACTACCCCTAAAATTCTCCTAGGTTTATGAACTATACTGGAATATTCAATGACATCTCCAGTTTTTAATTCATTTTTAACTTAAATATGAGGTTGTTATGGCATAACATTGCTGTTATTGCAGGGGCACTCTGGTGATATAGAGGGATACATCCCTACCTACTGGGTTTGATTAGGATCTCAGATGACTGACAGAGTGGCAGGAGGGAATGGGCTTGTCTGTACCCAGTGGGAGAGCATTTGTTGATGATGCTCTCTTAGAATACATGGTCCAAAGAAGAAAGTTACCCTCAGATGTAATCAACAAGTGCAAAAGGTGGGTAAGAAAGAGGGCAGGGTATATAAGGAACCCCCTAGAATGGATGGAATGATGGCCAAGCCCCTAGGATGTCTTTAGGGTCCACAGTAAGCCCCTGAAATACTAGAGTAAGTCTGAGGAGGTGTAGGAGATAAGCTAGCAAGCCTGCATGGACATGGGGCACTGGGGAGCTAGGCTGGTAAAATGATTTCACTAGAGGGACCAAAGATATATTGCCATTATTACTAAATATAATATAATATAATATAATATAATATAATATAATATAATATAATATAATATAATATAATATAATACAATGACATCTGCTAATATTTAAAATAATCAGTTTTATTCACAATCAACTCATCGTCTGGTGTGACAACAACCTCACGCTAAATGTGAACAAGACCATAGAGATCATTGTCGATTTCAGAAGAAGTCATAAAACACACTCTCCACTAACAATCCATAATGAAATATTGGAGAGAGTGGAAAGCACAACATTTCTGGGGGTACATATCACAGATCACCTAACATGGAGCATTAATACTACTGCCATTGTAAAGAAAGCACAGCAATGCCTTCATTTCTTGTGAAAGATGAGGAAGGTAAACTTCCCCTCTCCAGTCCTCACTACCTTCTACAGAGGCACCATAGAGAGCATAGTAACCAATAGTATTGCAACTTAGTACGGTAATTGCGCCACTTCAGACCAAAATGCCCTTCAGAAAGTGGTTAGGGTAGCAGAGAAAATCATTGGCACCATGTTCCTAGCCATCCAAGAAATATACCTGTCATGGTGTCTCAGCTGGGCCAATAAGATAACCAGTGACACTACACACCCTGCCCATGGACTGTTCACCTATCTATCTTCTGGTAAATGCTACCACAGTATGAGATGCAAAACAGCCAGATTCAATAAGACCTTCTTCCCACAGGCTATTAGACTACTAAACTCACACTAACACCACACCATGTTGAATTCTGAACTCTGAAAAAGGCTGATGAAAATTCCAATAACAATACCTTATATTTCTTTGTGCAATAATATTTCTGTGGAATAACACCACTGAGATTCTTAAATTCATATTTTTGTGCACTAATCAAAGTTGTAAAGCAACTGTGCAATAATGACTACCGTGGTGGAAAAAGTCTCCCATATGTGCAATCAATATGTATGGTAGTTATAGTTTAAGGAAATAATACATGTCATGTCAATAGCAGCTGTTGTACTGTAGATTGTCTATATGTGGAAATGCCTCCACCTTGAGATGGAGTAACGAAATTTCATTCAGTGATGCACAAGTTGTATAGTCTGAATGACAATAAAGTCCACTTTGACTTTGACTTTTATAGAAAAGGTTTTCGATGTTTTGTTGTATATACTGTATCATTCGTTAATGTTGCATCAAATGTATAACAATTATATGTAAAACAAAGAGTTATAATCTCTCATATGAGTCAAATCTTTTAAATTTAAATTGGATTTCCAAATTTTTATAACTTTGAAGCAAAAAATCAGTTATGTTTTAGTACTTTTTAATAATCAATGTATGCTCCCTACCAGTATGACATGATCCCTTACACTGTTGGAAACAGTATTTAATAAATTATCTTCTGTCTTTACTCATACCTGGTATGCAGTACATGCTCACTCTTTCTTTCTCTCTCTCTCCCATATATCTATATTTATCTATATCTATATATGTATATATATATATATATATATATATATATATATATATATATATATATATACCAAATCACCATCAGGTGCATGGTTGGGATCTTTAACTGAATCCCTTTCTTATTAGTTGGAATAATATTTAAAACCTTTGCTTAGATTTGTTCTAGCCTGGATCATGGATAACACAGAATTTTTAAAAGCAGTTAAGAACCTTAGGCTTGGAGTTTGGATGCAAAATCCCTTTATACACCTACACACCATAAACAAGGAATTGCTCTCAGTAAAACATTTGTTGGCACTCTCTAATATCTATACTTCTTCCTTTTGTGAATTTTTGCCTGAAATTCTGAGAATGGTATTAACCATGATTTTATTTATTTTAAAAGTATTTGTTAACTGCAGCACAGATGGACAGCAATGGGGGTGAATTTTGTGCCCACTTTACAATAACTCATATATGGGTTTTGTGGAATAGAAACTTATTTTTTAAATAGTTGATGTAGACATCAGACAACTGTTCCATTTATGGACGAGATATTTGGATGATTGCTGGTTATTATGGAGTGGAAATGTTGAGCCTTTAAAGCAATTTATTACTTATTTGAATAACATTGAGTTTAGAATGTCATTTTTGTATACCTATGATTTATTTGTGAGACAATATTTAGATGTCCACATTACAAAATTGTTGGTTTGAATGGTGGCAAAAAGTATACATTGGAAGCTCTTCCACAAAATATTTTCTACATTTTCAAAATTGGTACCCCCTAAATATTGTTTATAATGTTTCCATATTTGCAATTGTTACATGCCCGAAGGATTTGTAATCTTACAGATAACTTTTCTCAGGAAGTTAATCATGTAAAGACAAGATTTCTTAACAGAGGGTGTCCCATGGATATAATTGACCAAATAATAACTAAGATTTCTACATAGCCTTTAAAATGTTAACTCCTTTTGGTTATAATACATACAGTATTAAACAACTTATTGGACAACATTGGGATGCACTGTAACATGACAGATTTTCAGCAACATTCTTTCTGAACCTGTTATGTTGTTCTATAGGAAAAGTAGAAATTTAGCCCAGGATTTTGGTTCTTTTAAGAAATCTGATATTAGGAGTGAAGAACAGCACTTTCTGTTTGGGGATCCTCCTAGGGGATGCTTCCTTTTTAGACATTTTAAATATTGTTCCGGAGTATGTAAAGCAAATTATTTTACTACGTAATTACTGATAAGTCATTTGAAATGTACAGCATGGATTGTACACTTTGTTGTGTGCAGCTGTGGATCTTTTCATGTTGGACAGACATTGTGTCCTTGGAAATATCATATGTCCCTACACTTTTGTAACAATAGCTGCTATAGAGAAATACGTGTTCTTTTTAAACATCTCTCCAAACATTCCATGGCTGTTTTTACTTACACTGGAATTGATAGGGTGGTAGGAAAAAGTCTAACCATTACCCAAAAGCACCACTTACTTAACAGAAAGGAATGGAAATAAATAGTTGATCTTGGGGCTATATTCACCCCAGGACTAAATGAATGTATTTAAATCAAGAAGGTGCTACATCACAATATTGTACTTTATTATTATTATTAGTTTTTTTAATTTTGTACTACTTTTATTTCTGAATTTAGTGATCTATTCAGTATATATTTGTATTGCCATATTTTATTTATTCCCATTATATATTAAGTATTTTACCTAATTTTTCTGCTTAGCTATATGTATAGATATTTTATTTTTTCTATGTATGTACAATGAATACCTACAAGTTGGCAATATATCCTTAAAATAATGACTTCCAATTCCTTTATTTTGAAAGATTTGTTTGTGTATACACAAGGGACATGGGCTTTCTCAAAAGTTGGAATGAAATCTGTTAATTTGGCATGTTTATTCACTTAAAAATATCCAGATATGTTAACTGTGGATTTTGTTCATAGCTGCATAGGTAAGTGCTAAGCTAGTTGCCCTTGCAGACCATTTTAAGCCTAGGCAGTTTCTGTTTTTGTACTCAAAATAACCTATCCCATTTGGTTATAGATTGGCCTTACCTATCCCATGGTCGATAATTATATATTACCCCTAATGAGAATAACTGAGATCATACCATAAGTAATTTGAGGGGATCTATGCATGGGATAAAGCATTTAGGAGTTGCATCTGTCCATTATTGTACAAGCAGCAGTCCTGGAGAACATGTTCTGTTTCTTATCCATAGATGTAAGTTGCACTTAAAAATGCCAGGAATGAACTTTGTTTTATGTAGATGGGGAGTCTGTACCATAGCAGCAGTATCCTCTGCGAAATATACCTGTCCCTCCAAACTATTCTGTTGATGTTGCAGAAGAGGTTTAGATCCCTAGACTGTATATTTCTGATGCCATCTGACTTGATGATGTGTAGTAAATCCATCAGTAATGGGTCAGAGGATGCCTTGAATGACAGAAGCAGATCACTGCTTAACAGTCTGTAGGATACCAAGAATAGTGACTGGGCTTTCAGCTGGTCCAAGTAAGACATGTTGTTTAGGGCTTGTATCCTTTTAGTAAGGTTGCTCTGTGGGTGTTCCAGTTGATGTTTACGGACGGATACATGCCAAAGGGGACATTATATTCAATGAATGGCCTAATGAGGGCTGAGTAAAGGGGGACAATGATATCCCTAAATCTAGACATAGTTCCTTTGTTTAGAAGCTGTGCAATATAGAAGGATTTCCTTAAATAGACATATGTTGGTCAAAAGTTAGGTCACTGTCCACATGTTATCAAATCCTGAACAACTGGGTAAACCCTTAGGGGCATCTTGTTAATGTGGCAGTTGCCGGGATAGATGACTTCCCAAAGAGTACAGTAATACATTTTTTGATATTTAGTTTCAAACCATAATTTTGACATCAGTTATTTATTTGAGACAAACCTTCCTGCAGGATGGCTAAGTTATTTGGGATTCAATGACTACTCCTAGTTTGCAGTCATCTACAAACATAGTCAGCCAGAGCCCTTTGGTATTGGTTTTACTTCAGAAAAAACAGGAGAAGTCTGTTATTGAAGAAAATTTTAATAAGAATTTTTTTTGGCAATTTGCTGTCAACCAGTCATGTGACTGTTCTGAATTAAAAATATTTTTTGGTTAGTGTAAATGGCAGCTGCGTTGATAACACCCTCTGTGTGAAACAACAGCCTGTGGCCAGAGTGTTTCAATAAAACAAAGTATGTTGATGGTGCTGGTGTTACTTACGGGTCTTTTTTTTAAAGGATGATAATATTCTGGGCATCAAAGGTATTTTCCATAGAATTCTGATCCCCTTCATTTCTATTAAGAGATGAGGATAATACAACATAGATCTAGGTATTCAGTTTAGCTATATTATCTTTCAAAAAAGGCTAGTTTCTTGCAAAATAGCCATGCCCACATTATTTGCATTTAAGTATCTAAACAATATGCTTCTCTCATGGTTATGTAATCTATTTATGGTTTATGTTTCGATAAATGAACTATCATAGCATAGATAATAGCTAAAAAGATAATATCAAATATTTTATGAAACCATTCTGCTATAAGAAAACTAAAACATGCCAATATGGTAAAAAATAGCAATAACAGAAATGAGACCATCCTAAGCATGTACTTTGAAAAATGCAATTATAAAAATAGCCATTTTAAAATGTAACTAGATACAAGTAACTTCAAACTGAATGAAATTCACTGTGATTCACCTTTTCTTTCCTTTCTTTTCCTTTCCTTTCATTTCATTATTGCATTGCATTCGCCATTTCCATTCTCCCTTCTTTCTCCCTTTTTGTTTTCACTCTCATCTTACCATCCTTCTTTTCCTAATTTGCCTTTTCATTTTGCAATACAAAATATACTAAACTTAATAAAATTAAATACTTGTACATGCACATCCTCGTCAGTTTTGTATAAAAGCATGCATATATAAAATAAATTAGATCTCATATATGAAAATAAGCATTATCTTAACAATTAATATCTTTGCATAATAATATACATAAGTAAACAGTACTTTAACAATTAATATTTTAATATAACAGTTTTCATATTGTTTTATTATAAATTGAAAATCACTGAAATTATCAAACTGCCAAAATGATATAAATTATAAAACATATATCATCTCTTGCATAAATATTAACTAAATCCTTTATAATGAAAGCAACATATTTAAAATATGTTAGATACCCTTTAAACTTTTAACCCGCGGTAGTGGTGCTGTGGTCACCTCACAGCAAGATGTTGTCCTGTTTGATTCTCAGCTAGAGCGTCTTCTGTGTGGAGGCATACGTGAATGGGCGTGCCTTCGTTGAAGGTTGTGCGTCATGGCTGGTAACTTGGCACGTAAAAATTCATTACCAAACATTAGCGGACCAGAGTTCCGCTGTGGCGACCCCTAATCAGGATAAGCCGAAAGACACAACAACAACAGCAACCCTTTAAACTTTTAAATATTTGAGTGGAGAATGAGGCACATTCTATTACCTTATATAAACTTTAACCAAAAGCATTCCTGAAGTTAGCATCATGTTTATTGTTTTCAAAACCATAACACTAAATAAATAAATAATGCACTATCGCTGTAACATATTGTTACTTGTATTGTATACTATTATAATATTTTATGAACAGCAATGAAATCCTTAAAAGTATGAAACACATTAATTAATATTAATACTTTCACCTAAGTGACATTAGGCTTATTATACCTACTGATTATTTTCAATGTTTACTTATAAAAATTAACATTTGTTAAACTACCAACTTGCAGATTAATCATAAAGATGTATAAAATCAGATATAAAAACTAAACAGTTCTTCATTGAGTGCTGAAACTTAGGGCCAGATTCACAAATGAGTGATTTCTGTGCAGGAACAGTGTACCTGCTCCTGCACAGAATATTGCCGCTATGCGATTCAGGATAGGGTCGTTTTTGTGTGCACAAGCGGGCTTACACTGTGCCTGCACGGAAAACCATTCAGCATGCAAATCACCTCATTTGCTGGTGAAAACCATGCAAATGAGGTGATATTGGGATTCATCAAGCTGGCCGGGTTCCATATAGGAAGTGTCAGAGCAAAAACGTATTCGGCTAGTAGCCGAATACATTTTTGCAGCTGCCAAAATGGAGGCATGACAGCTCATGAAAAGCATGTATTATGATGAATACAAGATGCCAATGGCCAAATATAAGGTCATTTGCAAGAAAAACTGTTTAAATTTTATGAAAATAAACTTTAATTTTTTTATGGCCGATCTTGGCCATTTAAGTTAAGAGCAGCAGCGCTCAAACATGGGGGTGCCAAAAATAAATAAAAAAATAAAAAAAGGAAAAACTGCTTTTTAACAGAAATCTGCATTTTGCCATTATAGTCAGTGGCATGCAGAATGTAAACAATACAAGGGAGCACTGGTTGCCGAGGGGGAAGGGTGTGCTTGAGAGTTGTAACTATGGACCTACACACTGGGGTATGCAAATAAAAGGACCTAAACTGAATCACAGATTTCTACCTACTGGCAGCCTGCACCTAACCACGCAGGTGCAGGAATAGGGAACCATGTAAGCAGGACAAGAGGATAACTTCAGTAGGGGGTGTGTCATGCTTGGTGTAAACTTACTGTTGCCCTGTGGCCCGTGTTTGCTCTTAGCTAAGCACAGCTAAGGAAGGGGGTGTGTCTCACATTGTTGAGCACTGTTTTTCTCTGGTTAAATGGGTGCGTGCACCGTGCACTGGGTTTTAAACAAAAAATAAAAAACAGGAAATAGCAGCTCTGTTCACATCTGAGCACTGGGTATGTGTGGCGTGCCTCGGGGCTTAAATGGGAAGGCAATGGGAAGGGAAAACAGCAGTAGGAAGGCAATCAAGGAAAACTAGCATAGCTGGCTGGTGAAATGTATCAGAATCAGCCAATTACACAGGCAGCAGCCCAGCACACTACTATAAACTATGCAAATACCTTTCAATCTGTTTTTTCCCACAAACTCTACACCACTGGTGTACACAGATGGGGACATTTTACCTGACAAAACTAACAAAATGTTAGGGGCTGCTGTCGCTCTCATACATCAATATGTGCAAGCATCTGAGGGTAGTGAAGATGTGAATGCTGATGACCATCCCACAGTGAGGAGGAGAAGGCGAGTGTACAGACCCAGGGTAACCTACCAGGGGCTACATGAGCTGGAGATAGTGTAGTGCTATAAGGTGAACAGGGGCATTCTACAGCAAATTGTTGAGCTGTGCCGGCCCCACCTCACACACAGAACCAACAAAGGGGAACCCATCCCAGTGGATACCAAGGTATGTGTAGACTTAAGAATACTAGCCACAGGTACCTTCCTAAGCTCAAAGGGGGATATCATGGGGATATCACAGGCATCAGCATCCAGGGTACTCCACCAGTTCCTGGATGCCATGTCAGCACATGCCAGTGAGCACATATATTTCCACAACACCCATTAGGCATTGACCAGCAATATGCATCTCTTCCACCAAATAGCAAAATATCCTGAGGTAGTGGTTGCTATGGACTGCACGCACATACACATCAAAGCACCACCTGGTGAGTGGGGTAGGGTCTACATAAACCGCAAGGGTTTCCCCTCCATCAACTGCCAGGTCATGTGCGATGCCCAGAGCATTATCTTGAATGTGTGTGCTGGCATCCCTGGAAGCTATCATGACTCCCACATCTGGGATATGACACAGCTGTACCAGTGATTTGCAAGTGGGCCATCCCATATGGCCACCTAGTGGGGGATGCTGGCTATGCACTAGAGCCATGGCTGATGACACCCCTCAGAAATGCAGACACACCTGAACACGAACTCCATAATGAGACACACGCACAAACCAGAATCATAATAGAGTGTGTTTTTGGGATGCTCAAGTCACGGTTCCACTGCTTGGACATATCAAGTGGAGTCTTGTAGTACTCTCCAGCTACATGTACACAAATGTTCATAGTATGTGCCATGCTACACAATATGATCCTGCTGAAACAGCTACAGTAGGAACAGCACGGGGCAAGGCCACACAGCCCACCACCATTGCCAAGGCCATCACAGGCATAGAGTGACTACCTGAGCCTGCCCATGTAGGCAGAAAGAGGCATGCTCAGTATGCCTAGGCCTTGGCAAAGAGGCAACGCATAGCACATACACTGACATGGTAGGGACCAAGGGAATGACACCTCTCTCTGACTCGCACATACAGTAAAAGGGATGCCAAACATGACACTACCTGTTCTTTACCATGTATAGGGAGTGTACTATGTACATCCGACATAGTCAGCCCTCCAGCACCATCCTCAATACTGGCCCAGCCACAAGGTAAGTCACTCTTCCTATCAATTACTGAATGGAGTAGTATGTTCTGATAGTTGTATCTATGGTATGGATGGGAGCATGCAAGGGAATCGGGTGGCTGAATGGGATGGCAGCAGATAGTGGACACCTATATGGACAGCATGAAATCCATAACAAATACTGGTGTCAACATACTAGACAGTACTAGACAAGGTGACAAATCCCACTGCAGTACATGTGGTGGCCCAAATGTGTGCCCATAGAACACACATGCATGTCAGTGAGGCTCACATACCCACCACCAGCCTCAGCCAGCAGGACAGGTGTAGATGACCATAAAGAAAGGCTGGGCTAAGGCCTCCAATTGATGGCAATGGTGAACAGCCCCCCTCCAGACCTATACATACAGACTGCAAAAGGTCTGGCAGTTGTATGTTAGTTCTGAAGGGTAAGAAGTCTGAAACTGAAATGTAGGTCAATAAAACCCAAGATCTGTACTCTACTGATATGCCTCCAGTCTGCATGATAGGTCAGAGTACAATATGAAATGGAAGCCAGCAGAGTACCTGAAATACCAGTACAGTCATAGCAAATGTTTAAAGTCATCAGGTGTGCCCCCCCCCACAGTCCTATGTAGAATTGCAGTAACATGTTATTGTGTGAGGAGTAATATCAGTGGAGCACAGATTACCTGAGTTGGCCTACTCTACAGGATAGATTGTTGCATGTGTACAATATACGGGGTTCTGTGTGTTAGGTTGTTGTGTGTTCAATATTGTCTGGAAGTGGTCATCATGTAGGCATAGAAAGTCGTGTCTCAGAGGCTTATGGGCAGTACTGTGGTTGACAGGGCTATGTTCTGACAACTGCAGTGCCAACCACAATGCTTCTCAGCAATACCAATATCAGCAGCCGTCCATACCCATTGTCCAGATGTCAATATCTGTCACTGTCTGAAAGATGGACATGCCATGAATGTGGGCCCATACATACACACAGTACACAGATGGAAGTACTCTAGACAAAGTGCATAAAATGCAACTGTCAATGCACACAACTTTGGAATTGAACATACAGGTTAGCAGCACATTAGTTGTCTGTGTAGTATGAAATACTGCTGTAGTCTGGTCAGTCACTGGCAGACCACAAAAGACACAGTTATGAAGTAATGAGAGATTGTCTATGTCCCCACACAAGGCAGCATAAGGGTAATGTCCCAAGTATATCTGTGAGTCAGCTGCAAGTAGCTTCCATATCACACATGCACTCAGCTCACCCCACCATCAGTCACAAGTTTATCACAGGTCATAGCCTTGCTGTTGAGAATGAGTACAGTACGACCCCACTTCTGTATGGGAATACCCACGGAATGCAGCATGCTGAAGAGGTGTCCTATGCAGGTGTGTCCCTAGCTGTAAGCAGCACCCTGCCTGCATCCAGACCAATGGATCAATATGGAGAGGAACTATTGCCATTAACACCTCGCACACATACCCTGTCATCCCAGCGAAATCCACTGGCTCACAGCCTGGGAATGTAGGAGTGACAGAATGCACTGGCCTGCTACAGATGGCCTGCATCACTACCAAATGGCCTACAGCCCTCTGTCAACGGCCTGTGCCTCACCCGTAGTGCCAATATATGGTATCTCATGGGGTCCCAACTAACAACCTAACACAGTCAACAGAACAAAAATGCAAGGCCATGTTGACAAATTCCAGTAGCATGACCCCCATGTCCTACTGCATGAACTGTGGACCAATCCATAAATAGCGCTGGGATGAAGGGCCAACTATAGGGATACTTCTCAGATATCACTCGCATAATGTTAGGAAGAGGATAGAATAACAGAGGGGGGGGGGGTTGCAGAAGCATGGGCGTCATGGAGTGTGCAAAATCTGAAACTCTGATGTGTGCCCATACTAACCCTGCCTGCAAATCCAGTAATGGGTGGCCACAAACTTGATCATAAACCACAATGTGAAAGTGAACTGACAGATATATGAGCCTTGCCTCTGGGTAACCTGGGTGAATCTGTACAGCTGAGAGGTATGGACACAGCAGGATATGGCCATTATGTTAATATATATTACAGATACATGTACAAGATGGGGATCCTCAGCCACCATAGTACCAAGGTGCTGGACCATTTACACAGACCCATCAGCAAGTGTCTGTAGCTACCCCTCCAGAATGGCAGGAGTGTGCTAGAATGTGTAGACTGTGGACCACAGTACTGGACTCAGCTTCATTCATCTTGTATTTCCCAGTAAATAACTGTGAGCAAATAGTTATATCTGTCAGTAGTTGATAACATAATACATCGCAGTGTAAAACAGTACATCTGTCTGAATATCTCTGATAACACCAACCATGTAACACAAGCAGCACATACAGCAATAGTTACAGTATCCCCCTATCTGTCGCCCATTGTGACTCCATATTGTCAACCTATCTACAGATATCCTGCAGAAACAGGTTGCTAGCTGTAGATGTAAAACACCAGACACTGGACTGGAGTACAACCCTACCTGGAATGGATTCACACACTAAATACAGAAGGTCATACTGGGCATGCTCCTACACTTACAGAAATGAAGCCCATTTCTGAAAACACAATGGACTATACATATCTGTCATTCACAGATGTCTGTGCACACACCAAATTCTACACCATTTATGCTTCACACATACACTGGATAGGAATACTCACACATATCCAAGGTCAACACACTATAACATGTCAAACATACACACACACAGATGTGGGAAAGAGAGAGACAGACAGTGAAAGAGAGGATTCCATTATGAGGCCTGCCCCACCCACTACACATCCAATTGGCTGATATCACATGATGTGCTGATGTCAATCACTGTAGACATTCCTTTTGGTAGCCCTATAGTGTCTGTGGTGCTTGTGATAACTGTGTAACATGATAGTAGAAATCAGTATTCATGTAGCATTTGTATACTCAGTCCTTTCAAATGTAAAGTTTTGTGTGATTGAGTGGGTGTGTGTGTTTCCAGAGGAATGATTTTATGGCCCATTCATATACACTGCACTTCCCATTGCCCATGTCAGCACCCCTGCTGTCAGTCACCTTGAAATAAACCACCGACCAAATCTCAGCCCTATAAGCTCTGTGGTGCTCACGATAACTGCGTAATACTGTAGTGTAGCAAACTAATTAGGTAGGAGTTCCAATCCTAGACATGGCAATTGTTAAACTGTGTGTGTGTGTGTGTGTGTGTGTGTGTGTGTGTGTGTGTGTGTGTGTGTGTGTGTTTGGAAATTAATAATTTTGAGGCCATTCACACTCACTACACCTCCCACTGGCCTACTTTAGCACTCCTGTTGATGTCAGTCACCTTGAAATAACCCTTTGACCAAGTCTCAGCCCTAAAATAACCCTTTGGCCAAGTCTCAGCCCTATAAGCTATGTGGCACTCACAATAACTACATAATACTGTAGTGTTGCAAGCTTGTTAGGTAGGACTTCTGGTCCTGGCAACTGTGATAATGTGTGTGTTTGTGTGAGAGAATATGTATGTGTCTTTGTTGACACCTGCTATTGTGACATTCACATTTACTATACTTCCCTTACCCTTCCTTTAGCACTGCTGCTGATGTCACTAACCTTCAAAGATACCTTTGGACAGCTCGCTAGCATATAAGCTCCATGGTGCTTGCAATAATTGTGTAATACCATAGTGTAGCAAACTTGTTATATAATAGTTCTAATCCTGGTCCTGGCAACTGTAATAATGTGTTTATTTGCATGAGAGAGTGTGTGTGTGTGTCTTTGTTGACACCTGCTTTTGTGGACATTCATACTTACTACACTTCCCTTACCCCTCCTTTAGCACTGCTGCTGATGTCACTCACCTTCAAAGATACCTTTGGAGAGCTCTCCAACATATAAGGTCTGTGGTGCTTGTGATAACTGTGTAATACCATAGTGTAGCAAACTAGTTAGGTAGGAGATCTAATCCTGGTCCTGGCAATTGTGATATTGTGTGTGTTTTTGTGAGAGTGTGTGTGTGTCTTTGTTGACACCTGCTTTTGTGGACATTCACACTTACTACCCTTCCCTTACCCCTCCTTTTGCACTGCTGCTGATGTCACTCACCTTCAAAGATACCTTCAGACAGCTTTCCAGCATATAAGCTCTGTGGCACTCGCGATAACTGTGTAATACCATAGTGTAATAAACTAGTTAGGTAGGAGTTCTAATCCTGGTCCTGGCAACAGTGATAATGTGGTACTTCACTATGATGATTTTATGATGTCTGTCAGTAACTGATGGCGTACATGTCAGTTTCAGAAGAGCATTCCTTCACATGTATGTTGACACAACCCCTGTTACTGTAGCAACATTCTACATTTGTAACTGCAATACTTACATTACGTTCCATTGCACTAAGAGGTTGAGAGTTATGGTGCTGAGGCATGACTCCACTACATGCTTTGGGCATATGTTTATATATGTTTATATATATATATATATATATATATATATATATATATATATATATATATGTATAGATATATATATGTATGTGTATATCTATCTATATATATATATATATATATATATATATATATATATATATATATATATATATATATATATATATCATATATATATATATACATATATATATATATATATATATATATATATATATATATATATATATATATATATATATATATGTGTGTGTGTGTGTATGTATATATATCTACATATGTATGTATATATATATATATATATATATATATATATATATATATATATATATATCCATATCCTTATGTATAAACATGAGTGTTGTATATACCTTCTCAGATGTATCACACCATATTTATCTATGTGTATATTTGATATAAAAACATGACTGATTCAACATTATTTTCACTAACAAGTAGTAAACAATTGTAGTAGTCAAAGCAGTTGTTCACTTCTATTCAGTATGTGTACTGAATGATATATTTGAAAAAGCAACAAACATTTTTACAGCTCAGATGGTTTAGTGGTTAAGTGCTATGACAATAGTCTAGAGTGCCCTGGGTTCAAGACCTGCAAGGGCTGTTTATTTTGTTGATAGGCAGAACAAGGACTGTTGGATACAGAGTGGTAAAGGCAGTTTTGAGCAGCTTTAAGCATGTTTGCCTGGGTTTGCATGATGATAAGCGGTGCTAATATACGGTTAAACAAATACGCACTTACACCGTGTAGGCTTCGCTTACCAGTGTGCAAATTTGCTTAGTATTTACATTTAAGTAATACTTACACCTGCTAAGCATAGCCCACCTTGGTAACCAGTGATCACATTCCAGTCTGATAAGATAGCAGGGTAATGACATCTTTAATAAGTGTATTTAATTCCATGTACATAACATGCTTCTATGTGCTGTCATTACAGTAGCAAGGGATGTGAGTGTACTGTATGGGACACCTGAGTATACGTGGGTAGTACCACAATCTTTTCTCTTTGTATGTGTTTCATAGTTGGGTAGTATCCCAGGTTATATGCAGTCACACTTGCATGTATTGTATCATTACGTTACTACTTTTAACAGTGCTTTTCCAAGTAAGAGTAGATTGTAAATTGTAGTACTGGAACCATAACCCCTACATGCAAAGCTGGATTCTGAGTACTGACTATCATGTTCTTGGTGTTTGAGCTGTATGTTTTTGTGTATCTCCTATTGGATAGTGATCTGATATGTTGATATTAACTGTAGACTACTATGTTTTTAGGGCATGTCATTGAGGACTGCTGTTATGTAGTAATGGCATACCTCTCAGTTTCAGACGTCTATCTGTCAAAACATTCTTCCTAATGTATAACCTGTTGGCTAGCTACTTTCTGTCTGTACAGATGTGCAGATGGCAGGTATTCATCTTGGCTGCTTACAGGCAGTCTCTGATTGACACTGACATGTCTGCCCAGCTGTGTTATGAATGCCACAGCTAGGAAACCCCACTCTGTATGCACCACATGCCATGGATACCTCAACCAGACTACCACAGTCAACAGAACATGTTTGGGTACAGGTCCCTAACCCAGACACTGGCCATGTTATGCAATATATGTTGCATACATGTCAATTGGAGCACCTCACTATCCCTCTTCAAGAGAAAACCAGATGAGTGGATGTTGAATTTAACTGTCACCCAGGGGATCACTCAAGTGGGATCAGTTGATAGATGGCCTGCTGACAAATGTCAGGTGGCATGATACCAGTGTACTCACATGCCCTACTCTTCTCATCTCTCCATGGACATTAGCCTGGTACACACCTAGGAACACCTGCACCTATGGACCTCAGTACTAACAAATGTGTCTGTGTGCATTACTGAGTATAACAGTGTCTGTGTGTTTGTAAACTTGAAGTTGAAAATACTCTGAAGGCCTTCTCACCCACTACACCCCCCATTGCTATACTTTGAAAGGGCTACTGCTGTAATTCACAGTAAATGTACCTTATGACACTCTTCACCCTATGGGCTACCTGGAGCTTGCAGTATCAGCATAACACTGTTCTACAAATGGGTAGATAGGCATTTGTTACCCTCTGAGTCCTGGCAAATGTGTGTATGTATTTGTGTGTATGTGTGTGCAATTGTGTGTGATTGTGCATATTTGTAGGAGACAGCATTCTGAGGCCGTATTCTCCAAATACACTAAACCTTGCCATACATTATAAGAGATGGTGATGTTGCTGACATTAGGAAAGCCATGACAAAACCCTCATGCTACTATTCCTGTGGCATGTGCAATAAATGCATATCCCTGTAGTAGCAATAATTAGATAGACAAGGGTTTGTATTGCAGTCCTGGTCAATGTGTGATTGTGGGTATGTCAGAGCATTATCATGGGTTTCAGTGAGTACAATATCCAGTGTGGGGTGGGGGTGCTGGGTATACTGTCTTTACACCATGGTACCCCCAGTACATGTCCCAAGGTCCACTGTATGAGGACTGCTGTCACCATCAACCATACAGGTAACTGATGACACTATCCAGCCCAATGATGCATGTGCTGTGTGCAAAAACTCTGTAACAGTAGGACTCACTGACAAAGTAGTCAGCACTGCTAAACCCAGGTCTGTCAAATGTGTCTATGACTGTATGTGTTTGTCAATGTGTATATGACAGCATGTTATACTATGTATTGTCCATTAACACCCAGTACATCCCCCATTACCATACTGTACAAGGCCTGGTGATGTTGTTCACTTTACAGGAAGATCAGGACACACCTCACCCTACAAGCTCTGTGGTTTGTGCAATTAAGGCCAAACACATTAGTACCAATAAGTACCTAGGAAGGGGTTCTACTCTCAATTTTGCCAAGTAAGTGTCTGTATATGTGAAGGGTTCTACTTCAGTTTGCAGAAAATATATTTCCCAGGAGATCATTTGTCCAAGAACTAACTGGCAAAAGGTAACATTTCAAAGCAATCATCTTGTGGAAATTCATTCCATCAAAACTAGTAGTGGATGTGTAAATGCCCTCTTCCCCACTGTACAGCTGTACAGCAATACTGGAGTTGGTATATATAGTTGGGTGTGGTTGTTGTGGGCACAGCCACCCACATTGGGGTTATTGTTGTGCGTATCCCCCTGCTTAGTGTGCTGTTATACTGTACAGTTTTATGTTCAGAGGGTAAGTAGTTATTAATCACACTATGTGTGGTTCTATGCCAACCCACACCCTCCAAAGTGGAGGGCTGTGCCCCCCACATCAGCACACCTATGTTTACCAACTCCAGGATTGCACCACATTGGGGAAGAGGGCACATACCCTGCTAGTACCATTTTAAATGACATTAAACTGGCGGACTGATTATTTACTGATGTGATGTTTTGGCAATTTGGTCTTGGTGGAATTACATAGGCCAAAATGAGTTTTCTGCAAAATGAAGTACATCCATGTGAACTGCATCAACACAAAGGCCTCTGTGTGTGTGTGTTATTCACAAACATTTGGTGTGTGCCACCCAGTACGCTTACCATTGCCCACTGTAGAAGAGCTGCTTACATCACCCACTATGCATTCACCTGTATACACCCCCCAGACCAATCAGCCATGTGGCACATGCAGTAACTGTTATACAGACCTGTTACTTGTGTTCAGTTGTACCCGGGATATGACACAGTCAATGTGCCACCACAGTGCCACACCCCTTGTAGGAAAGGACAGCAGACCAACATCCTCCTGACTCACAGACACCTAGAACACAAACATAATACATTATTGAGACCACAATCAGTCAGTGTTAATAACAGTTATAATGTATCATGACTGGACAGCTACACACCCTGATTTGTAAGCATTAAACATTCCAGTTGACAACACGTTAAACAGCATTACATTGCTAAACAAAGTACATTCACCCTGTGCATCAGAACCATATTAGCATGTCCCTGCATCGATGGTATGGATGACAGTGATGTGGCACAGGTGTCATCACATGCACAGGGTGTGTTGTGGGTTTGCCAGAGGCCTAGGCTGAGCTGCTTGGTTGACATCATATGTGTGTGTGGGTTAGGGGGTTCTTTATTAAATGGCCTGTGCAGACATGGTGTATGTAGGCATGGATGTGCCCTAGCTGTGTTGGTGATGTGTGTGTGTATGTATGTACACATTTCTGCCATGTGTACCATAATCTTTGGTGATATAAACATTGATTGGAATTGCTGTAGCAGCAGCCACCCTACCACCCACATCAACCTATATGTTTTTTCTCAAACCATTACCTCCCCCACCAGGATAAACAAACATAACAAGAAAGAAAGCACATTAGAATGGATTCTGATAAATAACCATCCTCAAATATATGGATCTGGGACCCTCCCTGATGACATAAGTGACCACTCACTTACCTACATCATCAGGCATAAAACTTATGCTCCCAATCCTACCACTGTCAGGAATATCAGATCCAAAAAGAACTTTAACCCTGATCTCTTGCAAAGGGAACTAAGAGCATGCAATTGGTCTCCCTTAAGATACCTCCTTCTGGAAGAAGCTGTTAAATACTTTTATTCTAACTTCTTTACCATTCTTGATCACCATGCACAAACCCATTCAATTAGAATCAAGACCACATCCGACCCATAGCTTTCTAAAGAAACCAAACATAAAATCCATCTCAGAAATAAATACTGGGCCAAATGGAGAATGACTAAAAACCCTACAGACCAACAAAATTTCAGACAACTAAGAAATAACACTAAAAAAGCTATACTGTCTGATAAAAGAAACTACTACCTTCAATTTCAGAATGCTAACCATAATAACCCGCAAAAATTCTGGGCATGCATTAACCAGTTACTACATACAGGTCAATCCATTACACCAAACCCACAAAACACAAACCAGGAAAATCCCATGCATACTGCCAATGCCTTCAATACCTTTTTCACTGATGCTATCCAAACACTAGCCAGTCAGCTATCACCTAATAACTTCACTTTACCTACTTATAACAAAACTCCACCCCCTCCATTTCTTTTCCAACCAGTCCCAACAACTCATATTCTTGCCCTAATCCAAAAACTGAAGCCATGCTTTCCTTCAGCAGACCAACTACCTGCTGAATATCTACAGAAATCTGTCAAGTCGATTGCTTACCCCATCTCCATTCTGATCAATAGAACTATTAGCGAAGGTCATGTCCCTAACATCTGGAAAGTCTCCCATATTATCCCCCTTCATAAAGGTGGTAACTCCACTGAATTCTCCAACTATCGTCCCATAGCCCTTCTTTCTCCTTTGGCAAAGATCATGGAGAAATGCATCCATAGGCAATTGCTAGACCACCTAATCCAAAATAACCTACTTTCTAGCTGTCAACATGGTTTCAGACCTTCCCATATCACTACCACTGCCCTCCTTTCCTTTACGGATTGTATTAACAAAAAACCGTAACTGTAATATGCTTTCCTCTGCACTATTTATCGATCTGTCCAAAGCATTCGACATGGTAAATCATCAAATTCTTATAGATATCCTCAAATCCCTGTCCTTAGATGCACTCTCTGTTAAATGGTTCCAATCCTATTTACATAAAAGATATCAGGCTGTGCTTTGGCAAAACACTCTATCTACCTACCTACCAGTTAACCTCGGTGTCCCTCAGGAGTCCATATTAGGACCTCTCCTTTTCTCCATATTTATCAATGACCTTCATCTAGCAATCCCCCATGCCACTTGCATACAATATGCAGATGACTCCACACTTATATGCTTAGCCACAACCATCTCTGAACTTCACTCCCTTACCCAAAAAGTATTTAACACAGTTGAACAATAGTTCACACTCTGTTGTCTTCTCTTGAACCCCCAAAAAACTAAACTCCTCCTTTTCAATCCTACTCATAAGTCCTCTTCCATAGATTTTTCAGTTACATCCACTAATGGTACCATTATATCACCTGACCCAACTACCAAGCTACCTGGTATTACCATTGACAACAACCTCAACATTGACATTCACATCAACAACACTATAAAATCTGTCAACAAAAAACTTGGCTCTCTCTACAGAATTAAACCTTTCCTGTCACCTACAGCTATAACTACTATCGCACACACTCATCTAATCTCTACACTCCTCTATGCCTCATCCATTTTCACTACTCTATCTAAGAACAACCTCAATAAACTGGAAATCTCCTACAATAACATAGCCAGATTTGCTACTGGCAACCCATTTAGGACTCGCCATTGCTTTAATTTAAAGCAGCTAGAATGGTTGGAACTACAATTTGCTTAAATACCACCAACTAATCATTGCCCATAAGACTCTTTATCAACCTTCTGATACTCCTATTCTATCTAACATCATCACCCTCTCTAAAAATCTGAAGTCCTTACGTTCATCTCAGAAACTTCTAGTTAACACATCTAAATCTAACAACAGGGCTGAAGATTCTCTCTTCTCTAATACTGTGGGAAAATTCTGGAATCTCCTACCCAGCGACCTTTCTTCACTTTCCTCCATATCACTCTTCTAAAACAGACTGAAACTTTTCCTCAGAACACACTGGTTATGCCCCTGTACTAAACCTGACTAGTTATCTATTCTCTCCAAAATATGCTCTGCCTACCCCATTCTTTTCATTAACTCTTTTATCTTCCTTATTAACAATATCTTTACCTTTTTTGCTCTGTATTTCTTATTTCCATCCCATTGGATACTTATTTGTTAATAAACTCATTATTACTATAAACATTAAACTGCCTCTTTTTTATTACGTACTGTACTTCTATGTTGTATAACCTGTATGCCTCCTTTTTTTCATTATGTACTGTACCTATATGTTGATTTGTACCTGCAATTTACACTGTAATGATTTATGTCCTCTCTGAATATTTCTGTGTTAACCAGAAATGTCCTTGTGTATACAACTGATGTTACTTTTGATATTTGCTGTTATTTTATCTGTGTGTCATGGAGCTTATCTCCCCGGGCCTCTACTGAAAATGGACATATATCCAGTT
Organism: Protopterus annectens; assembly: GCF_019279795.1. Lineage (NCBI taxonomy): Eukaryota > Metazoa > Chordata > Ceratodontiformes > Protopteridae > Protopterus > Protopterus annectens. The sequence continues at coordinate 1,521,399,286 of NC_056735.1, forward strand.
AGACTAGCCCGGTCAACAAATGTAAAATAAATAAATAAAAATAAATGTGGCTGCCCTATACAGGTATATGTTGGACAGCTATCTGTACATGGGCAGGGTGTACAGTTCACCATGTCCGGCCACGGACATGGGAACTGCACTTGCCAGGGGTTGCACAGGTGCCACCAGGCAGAAGCCAAGATATGGTACTCTTCCCTGATGATAGCAATTGTCCGCTGGATCCGCATCCCTGTTGGGACTGGCCAGGACCATGTGCAGGTGGCCTGCTGTATTGTGGTGTGGACAGCACCCCCCATGCAGTGCTGGTGCTGGTACTGCCACTACAGGAGCTGCCGTGAGATGTTGAGCATCCACATAGACCTCCACCTGTTGCTTTTGCTGACCTATGTCCACTTGGCTGATGCCCTACCCACCACATGCTCTACCACAGACACCACACGGTTGAGGATTCCCATCATCTCACCCAACTGTCTATCCATGACCTCTGCAAAATAACGGTGGGCATCTGCAAGATCATGCATGCAGTCATGTACAGCAGGAAGAGTAGCCTTCTGCAGCCTCAGACTATCTCTGGTGTAATGCTCCAGATGTGCCTGTGCATCCATGATGGCCCAAAACATGCATCTGGTGACACCTGCTGTGGCACTTTTGCCAGGGGCATGATAGCCAGCAGCCCTCCTACAAGCACCCCTGTACATCTGCCTGTGTGGGACCTCACCAGTCATCCAGCTATGGCTGCTGTGTACAGACACACTTGCCATAGTCACCACACTTTCCTGTCCCATGCCACTACCCGCCAACTGTCCCTCATCTATGGTCACTGGTGATGGGGTATGTATGGGCATTGTGACTATGTACGGGGATGGGGTGGATAAAAGTGGGATGGCAACCAATGACACAGATTCAGCCCCTGAAAACTCTGCCTGTGCCTCACTATGCCTATCATCATTGTCAGAGTCTGTATGGACACTAATATCAGTTTGCCTGCAGGAGGAACCCTGACCGACCTCGCTACCTGTGAGGGGCAGACAAGAAATGTAAATTAAGACCTGTACATTATGGTTTACTTCTACACACACACACACACACACACACACACACACACACACACACACACACACACACACACACACACACACACACACACACAGACTTACAGGTGAGGTGGCACAAAGATATTACACAGACCTCTCATTACCCAACAGTCAACATGCATGACATATGGCACTCAGCATCATGCACTGCAGCTATACTCAATCCTTGTTACCAACATTATACATCTCTGTGATGCATGAGTTGTGTTAGTAGGTGATGTCCCTTCCCCTGGAACACACTGCACCCATGTACACAGTATTGCTGTGCACCTGTACAACACACTGGTATGTACCATGCACCATACCTCACAAGTGTACAGACCATTGCTGAATGTATATATGTGTGGCAGCTATGTTTGCTCTGTTGCTTACAGCCCCTATGTGTTTGTTTGACACATACCTGGGATGATATGAGGGCTGATGTCAATAATTAATGCCTGTCCTTTAATTTGCAGATCTCATCATCTGCAGTGTATGTATGTGCAATAAAATCCAGTTACACCGACAACCTTCAAAGCTTAATGTGGATATGAGGAGTGTACACACCCTTGTTGACATTCCAGACTCTTCTATGATATGCAATGGGGCCACAATACTACATTTGTTAACATTACACGCACCTGATATGTGACATATGACCTGTGAATCCAATGCAGTATCAAACAAATGTGTTAGTCGTGCAGATGCTGAATGAGATGCATACAATATGTGGGTTGCATAAGTGTGCACACCCTTAACATGATGGTTTGTTGAAGCACCTGTTAAGTGAACTACAGCAGTCACTATTCCTGGAAGAGGTATACTAGCATGGCCCTACTTCACTTGCCATTATTTGGTCAGTCTGCCCTACAAAGGTCCCTCAACTCTGCTAGATTGCAAGGTCAGCTCATGTGCACAGCCCTTGGAGGTCACACAGTGGCTTCACTATTGCTTTGAAAGTTTGGGTTATGTCTGGTACAATTCATAACCTTGACTGTGTTCAGATACAGCCATTCTTAGCGAGCTTTGGATGTATGCTACAGTTCACTGTTGTATTTCAAGCTGACACCCCTCCCCATCCTCAGCCTTATTGCAAATGCCTGACAACTATGGGCCACACATGCGTGTTATTTTGCAATGTTCAAAATTCCGAACACCGTGTCTACCAGCCTAGTTCCAGCTAATGAACAGCAACCCTAAAGGTGTACACTGGCACCAGCAAGCTAAAAATTGGGGATGGTGGCCCTGAGGTGGAGTAAGGTGTTGCTTGTGCACCACATTTATCTTTATTAATACTGTCTGTAGGTTTGAGCCTTGGTCTCATGACACCATTACACATTGCAACACGTGCCTTTGGGAGAGTTGATGTTATACTTATGCTACCTGTAGAGAGCCCTGGATGATGGTTTATGTGAGACAAATCTTCCGTCTGATTACCCTAACCCATAGGCCACACTTATGTAGAATCCAGGTGATTGTCAACACAGGTACTGCACAGGCAGTACTTGCTAGATATTCTTGCAAGTCCCTCAATGTTGCTGCATGTTTCTGGGCAGCCTCTATGACCAGATTGCAACATGTTTTGTCATCTGTTTTGGGTGGGCATATGTTTATTTTCTACATCAATGTTGTCCCATAGTTCATACACACATAGATGACTGTCTGCACTGTTTGCCATGGTATATGAAATGGTGAGGTAAGGCTACTTTTCCCAATCCTGGGTGCTACCTTTCGGATATGGGATCCATTTCATGGTTTGTAAGATGTGTGCAAGCCACGGCTGCCTCTGTTTCAGGTGAGTGGGCAAATGTCATGGACATACTTCTTGAATAGCAGATCATTACTTAGTGTGACATTGAGGCCCTGTACTTGATGGCAGGTGTGTACTCAAGAAGAGTGAATGCTGTCAGTACATCAAAAGCTGCTTCCACAATATGTTATTTGGAATGTGTGCACACATATGCTTCCAGTGTTTGGTAAGGTTTGTATACATAAAGAACAACCATACGCTTTGTGTACCTATGCTGCCTAGTAAAAGTAAATTTAACCCACCTAAAAAATCTTTTTCTTTGGTTGTCTTTGAAAATGCATTGTGTAAAAACGTTAAATTTGAATATGCTGAATTTATGAAACAATATAAAAAGTTTAATTTAGAAAAATCAGAATGGTTAGCTATTAAGGAGATGAGAAGTGCAACTGATAGTTATGTGTGCTCCCAGGCTGATAAAGGGGGTAATTGGGTGATCATGGGGAAGTCACATTATTACAAAATGGTTTTTGATCTTTTATCTGATGAACATACGTATACTGAGTTATCTGACTTTAATGAAGCCCTTCTAGAATTACTGGAAAGGGGTGAGAGACTGGGCTTTTTATCTCAGAAAGATGTGAAGAATTTGTATATAACTTCCCCTAGAGACCCATTTTTTATGCACTTCCTAAGATTCATAAAAACATCTTAGATCCTCCTGGTCGACCAATTGTTTCGAGTTGTGTCTGCTTTTGGAACATGTTGGGATTTTGTTGGATAGTCTTTTGAAGAAAGAGTTGGGAAATGTTATTTCACATATTTACAACATGAATGATCTTTGTAAATTAGTGAAAAATTTGGAATGGGGTGAAGATTTTTACTGGGCTACAGTTGACATTAAGGCTCTGTATACGAGCATTAAGACTTGGTGCTTAGAAGCAGTTGTTAAAATTTTAGGGGAAGGACCACGTTCATCCTTCCTGATATTGAAATTTGCTCTTACCCATAATTACTTCCTATGTGACAATAAAGTTTTCCTACAGAAACAAGGTACAGCAATGGGGGCAAATTTCACCCCCACTTATGCCATTCTGTTTATGTCTTACTTTGAAACTACATTTATGTACACTCTAGAATTTTTTCATAAATAAGTCATCCTATATCATAGCTATATAGATGATTTGATTTTTGTGCGTAAAGGTAACACTCTTGAATTTGGTAGATTTATTCATTTACTAAACCAAAATATGTTTGGATTGGAATTTACATTTGATGTTAACATGAGTGGTATACAATTTTTGGATATAGAGTTGTACATAGATATTTATAATAAAGTTCAGTATAGACCCTTTAGGAAAAAGACAGCCACTAATAACTTCTTGCATGCTAGTAGTGCACACCCACCTCATCTCCTTGACGCACTTCCATTTGGAGAGTTAAAGCGTATTTTTGAACATACCTCAGAACTATCTTTTGGAACAAGAATTTTGTGATGTCAAGGCAAGACTTATTGCTCGTGGGTACTCTGAGACTTCTACTGATAGAGGTAAAAGCAAGTTAAAAAAGAATACTGGTCAAGGTGATGTTAGGTATGCTCAAAGATCTTGTAGACCTGTGATGAGCCATCTTGGTGATGATGATGACCAAAAAATCTTTTTTGTAACTAAATTTTCACCTTTCTCTGAAGTTTTGAAAAGGGTGGTGGATAATTTATGGCCTATCGTCTGTTTTAATGATGATGTAGGCCATTTGTTCCCTAAGAAAGTGACCTTTTCATATGGTAGGTTCCCAAATTTGAAAGAATTACTTAGTCTGATATATAATATTGGTTCTAAGGGAAAAATGTGGGTATGTTTAAATGTGGTAAGTGCAAAGTATGTTCAAAAGTGAAGAATATGTCAGGTAGTGTGGTAAATGGTGTGAAATATGTGGCTACAGATAGATTTAATTGTCTATCTTGTGGGGTAGTATACGTTTTGGGTTGTGGCTGTATACCCCCAAGATGGTATATTGGTCAAACTAGACGTAAAGTGAAAACACATATTCTTGAACACTTGGGGGATGTTAGGAACTGTAGGTTGGATAATCCTATTTCTGAACATTTTCACAAAGTTCATGGGGGAGTTACTGAATCTCTTTTTTTCTGTGTATTTGCTAAACCTAACTGTGGAAGTGGTGGTAATTATGTTCAAAAGTTATTAAATTTGGAAAGTAGATTTATACTGAATTTTAGTACACTTGCTCCCAGGGGCATGAAATTTAGAAATGAATTTGAGCTTATAAGGTTGAATGTATGGAAATGTAATGTATCATGGTTCTTTAAATATTTTCTTAAAAATAGTTAATTGATTAATTGTGTAATTGATGTTCTTATAAAAAAGCACTGCTGTATGTTGTAAATTTATTCCTGTGAAGACTTGTATAGCCAAGGTACCAGAATACATAAAATTTACAGCAGCTCTCAGCTCCAGCGTATGGTTGTTCTTTATTGACACTGCTTTTGTGGTTTTTGAATAAGGTTTGTATACCCCATATTTGTTGTCCTAACATAGGATTCCATATTACACATTCATCAATCATGTTAGGATCACATTGCAGGTTGTAAAAGGTGTGGAATGTGCTTTTGTGGTCTGCCGTTGTTTATATCAGGAACAGTTGCCATTGTATTGGTGGTGTATACACTGTTGTATCCACTGTATAAGGGTAATGTTTGAGACATGTCCCTACTGCAGGCCATTTGTCCCACCATTATATTCACCTCTGTCCATGCATCTTGCACCAACAGGTTGTTAGGTATACTGCAGGAATCTTACATACCCCTCAGGTATGCCACCATGGTGACCACTGTGATGCAGTACAGTTAACACCAACAAAAATGAACATGTACAGCATACATTATGGGTAGGTGTGTTAAATGTGTGCATGGCAAATAGCATGGCCATAACATGGCCAGTGTATTGGCAAACCTGAACAAAACAACTCCATACTCACCAGCTACAGGCTGCTGCCCCAGTTGTATACCAGAGGGACCTAAATAGCTGTGTGAGAGAAGTAGTGTCAGTAGCCACACCTGTGGCATTGGTACAGGGTGGAAGCAGCATTTCAGCACATTGACAGTACAAATCCACAATACTAAGGATTATGCACATCTGTTCATTACTACACTCCAGCAACAGACTATCTTATCTGACATATGCATGTAGATACTTTACAGATAAAAATGGATAAGCAACAGTGGTCTAGTAATGTGCCCTAGGGTCTTACCTGCATGCTCCTCAGCCATTGTGTGGGTGGCACCCACCTCCACAATGCTGTCTTCAGCTTGCTGGCTTGTCTGGTGGGCGGGTACCCCAAGGCTGGCGAGCAGCTCCTCAGCATGTGTCAGTAGGGGCTGGATGGCATGACCTCCACCTGTGGCTAGCTGGTCCCTCCTAACAGAAGCAGCATGCTGATGGGCGTGGCTGATTAGGTTAGTGTAATGATGATGCACCTGCTCATAATTTCAGCTGTGCAGGCCGACATCTTTTACAATGTGGATGAGGACATTCAACAGGGCGGTCCTCTCCTGCAGATCCTGGGCCCTGCGGCTGAATAGTATGCCATGATGCTGGATGATGAATTGGATAATTGTGTTATTCTCAAGGTTCGTGAACACTGGCAAATGTTCCCGGGGCATTGTACCTGGAAGACATAAACAGGAAAAATGGTCACAGGACTTCATACAGTTGTCCACGTGCATATCAACAGTGGATATTACTTGCAAATAATTCATAATATACCATAACACTGTAAGCTATCATGGCTTTGACATCTTGCATTACACTCCTGGCCCTGACCTGTCCAGTTCCCCCAATGTTGGACACTTAAAGGCATAATCCACTATTCCCCATTCATTTCAGTGTAGAGGGATGACAGTCGCCATCTTCCATGTGGATGGTGTGTGGATGGCGGCAAGTCTGTGTTTGACTGTAGTGTGTGATGGAGCTGTGAGCACATGCCTGAGTTCATGTAGGAGGCAGACTGTGATGTTCTCATGCCCCATAGAGACTTGCTGTTGTTGCCATCAGTCGGCATTATGTACATGCTCACCACTGATGTGGGCAGGAGTGTGGTTGATGTGCATATCCCCCTGTACAAATGTTGTGGACAGGGTGCCACTGTTCCCACCTATCCTGCCTGATGCAGGTTGCCTGTATCCATGGCATGTGTGTATGAGGTGTGCTTTACCCCCAGTACAGGTTGACTTGTGTTACTGCCTCTGAGACTGCATACATATGTGGAGACATGGTTGCAATTGGCCTTGGTGGTTTGGATATGTCTGATCTGTAGTCATAGTCAGCCTTACAGGAAGTCACCTGTGAACCTACATGCTCAGATAGAGGTGCACTTGCTTCCAAGTTGTGGTCAGCACCTATGTGTCTCTGTACAGCCACTATAGCAACCTATTATGTGGTTTGTGTCTTGCTACTGTCCACCAAGGGGGATTACTCTATTGTTAGTGGAAGATGGTTGTACAGGTCAGGTACTACTGATTCCATATAGCTACAGTGGATATAAAGTGTACACACCCCTATTACAATGCATGGTAGTTGTGCAATTGAAACATGACCCCACAAAAGCACATGTCAACACAATCCCCACCTGTGATGTGACCTATAGCCTGCTCATTTCAAAAGGGAACATAACAACCTATCCTATGAAAACATATGGACATTAATACTCATTACAGTAAGCCAGTTGAATGTGTGTGCACACCCTTACACTGATATGTTGTGTAAACACCTGCTGAGATGATTACAGCATCCATTCATCTTGGTTTGTACTCTAACGTCATATCACATCTTCACTTGGCAATAGTTGCTCACCTTACATGAAACAGCTTTGTTTCTTTTTCAATAGAATTGTACAGGTTATGGGTCACATTTTAGGTGAGAAACATGTTGACATGACTTTCTGTGGTCTCATTGGCATACAGCACACAGATCTGGCATTCCAACAGGGGTGTGTACACTTTGATATTCAGTGTATATGGGTGTTGATATAGCTGTTAGTGGTAGGCATGGACAGTGGGTCATAACACAGTTGTCCACTTCTCTGATTACTACCTGATAAGCAAGTCTACTGTAGTACCCATATCAGTGTCATGGCAATGCAACAATCAGTAGCAGTACACATTTTATTTTGTTGTATGCAGTGACAGTGAAATTACACACGTGCAACATGCACATCCTATTTTCCGGACTGCTTGTGACCCATGTTATTACTTCTGTGCCTTTCAGCCGAACATACACATACATACACATGCTCAGGGGATAGCTGGTATACATTTGTGTTCTATGTCATTATTGCACACTGTATTTACAGTCTTGCAGCTCAATCATACGTCTCAACCTGTTATACCAGGACTTCTGGCCATTGGTCCACATCACTGGGTCACAAAACAGGGAACTCAATTTTGATAAACTATCAATATAGCTGACATAACACAAGTATATGTGTATGTGACTACAGATATTTGTCACAACTGTGAACATTGTCCAGAAGAACTCTGTACAGTTGAATGTTATTAATTCAATAAATCACATGCAGTTTAACACACACATCTGCAAGAGTGCTTTACTATGCTCATGCCCTATATAGGTATCCTAGATTTACAATACAAACATGTATAATACTCATATTCATAGGTAACATATGGATATGGGCAACATCCCATTAACTGGCCTAGCAGTGGCACAGGCACAACTGTTTGACAGACACTCTAGTGGTTGCCATATGTGAGCTGTCCTTTCCCAGGGTGTGTCAGACTCCTCAGCTGTGACGCGACCTATCTACCTCTTAAGCATCACATGTGGACAAAGCCTAACATTAGGGGGGGATACATAGGGACAGATCGTAGATATGCCTATTACAAATCTATGAAGTTTGTAGCATGATACATTTTGCATTACCATGACTTCTGAAGGTGGTGGGGTCTGAAACTCATGTGTCTTTCATGATTTCATTACTTCCATCTCCAGCTATTTGCCAGATTAATACAGATGTTTGGAAAAACAGAAAAAACACAATGATGGCTACATCTTGACATTCTGTGAAGATTTGCATAGTTGACAGGTATGGCCCACTGCAGACAGAGCCAGATGCTATGTCCATAGCAGTTGTTCAGCAGGATATAATTACAGCAAGTATTGATGGCACATGTACATCTTTCATAATCATCTATCCCATTATTACAGACCAAGTACTACATTCAATTACAGGCTTATGTTTCACATAACTGGTTTATTGTTATGTTCCTTCTGTGTGCAAGTTGTCTTATTGTTTCTAATTTTATTTTTTTTAGGTTGTATGTTGTTTCTAATGTTTTTGTCTCTCTCTCTCTCTTGAATAGGTTGCAGCATGGCTTAAGTATGTGATGTTCATGTTCATGTGATGGCCTCTGCACCAATTGCCATTCCCCACTTGCTAATTGCATGCTGGCAGCTGTGTAGTTCTTCCAATAGGCAATGTCATAGCAACCCACTACTATAAATAACTACATCATGTGGGCGTTGTCCCTTTACCTTGCCTATATGGAAGACATCCTTCATGTGTGGGAGCAGCAGTATTACAGACAGCAGGTAAGAATACCTCTTACAACAAGACTTGTGGACACAAGCCAACTACATGTTTGTATAAGGTTACAGACCTAGGGACACTGTGTGAGTATTGCTGTTATATGCACTGAATACTGCTATTTTTACAGGGTTTGTGTGTACATGCTAGTTTTGCATGGAATGCAGTCTGTCTGCACAGCTCTCAACTGTGGAGTTATCCACATGATGGCCAGAGGTTTGGTTGTTATGTTTTGTCTGCTCCCCACACAGGTCTTTTCCTTGACAAATCAGTGGCATTCTCTCTGTTGATTGCTATCAGCACATGGCAATATCCATTTGTGTTTCTGACTTTATTTTCCTCAGTAAGGGTATGTTGCAAACAATCCTGTAACACCAGCAAATTTCACAGTGTATAACAGCAATATTTCAAAGATGGCGCTGTGCTTCAGCCTCTGTCCTCCACTTATATACCAGGCTTTGTCCAGATGTCATGCAGTAAGAGGTTGATAGGTATGGCCTATTATTATTTAGTACTGACATTCCTGCTATCATTCCAGTGATGTTGTGGACTCCCACACAAGTTGTGGGGTAGGGTTCATATATATGAGGGCTACAGCTGGACAACATGTGTGACATGTACAGTCAAGAGGTCAGTGTATAGAGAATGCTGTTATATGCCCTTGTAAGACATTTTATGGGGGAGGGGTATTAAATGTTTTTAACCTAGGCTGTTAGAACATGTGAGGGAAATTACTAATAAGAAACATAAAGGTATATGGCTGTACATTTTCATACATTTCACCATGGGGACAGTGGTGGGCTAGAGCTTACTGTTTTGCACACAGTTCTGTTTGTCAGTGTGATAGTACCATTTTAAGTTAAGCATTGTTACGTAATGGATACATTTACATTGTGACAATTGATACTTTCCCCCTAAGGGGTTGACTACAGAGTGTAATTTGAGGCTGTTGAACTACATTTCTAATTAAGTGTTGATTTATTCTTATCTTGAAGACAAGTGTGTTTTTATTGTTGTACTACTTGAAGGCTTTAGCCTAGACAGCAAAGTATCTTATTTGTTGGGGATTACTGTATCATGTTTTTTTGAGAGTTGCATTAATCAGTTATTATGTATTTCAAACACCTAAATGCTATAAGAAATGCCATAAAGAACTGATATAGTACACAAATAAACATTTATATGTATGCAAAATGGGTGGTGTCATGTCCTTTGCACTGTGTGTGGGTATATGTTTTCATGCAATAATTCTCATTTGTAGGAAAGAATCAGACTCTGGCCATTTGAAAAGGTTGGAACTGTAGGAATAATGGCTGTTTGATATTCTGTGCACCATCTATATATACTCTCTTTATATATACCTATAAGTATTTATATATTTATATGTGTGTGTGTGTATGTGTGTGTATGTGTGTGTGTGTGTGTGCGTGTATGTATCATTAGAATGTTTAGTGCTTCCACACTGTACATTCCCTATGGTAGTCTGATTGTTCTGCATGATATATTAGAGAAATCATCCCCACATCTTACAGCTCAGATGGCTTAGCAGTAACTTGTTGTTGTGATGTACAGGGTCCTGGGTTCACGTCTTGCAAGGGCTTGTTATTTTGTTGCTAGGCAGAGCAGTTCAGCTGTGGGAGGATGGGATAAGGGCTATAATTACAAGATGTCAGTAGTTTGGGCCACTTCACCCCCATTTACGTAGTCTTTGGTCAGATTTGTTGCAGTAAGAGGTTCAGAGTGTGGATCCAATGTCCGAATGCAGTACATGCACACTGATAATATATGTATATACATATATATATATATATATATACACACACACACACACACACACACACATATATATATATATATATATATATATATATATATATATATATATATATATTCACACACACACATATATATATATATATATATATATATATATATACATATACATATATATATATATATATATATATATATATATATATATATATATGTATATACATATACATAGGTTCAAAGATTCATAGATAGGTACTAGGCTATCGGCCCAAGGGCCTAAGTAAGCCTAGCCAACAAGGTTCCCTGGCTTACGCCACCCAAGAAAGTTATTTTCCTGTGCCACTGTCGAGCAGAGCCACAGTAGTGATCTCTGGGGTGTATTTCCTATTTCCCATCCACTCATCAAGACTTTTCTTGAAGAGTGCTAATGAGGAACTTTGCTTGACATATATGGGTAGCTTGTTCCAGAGGATGGGAAGTCTCTGGGACAGGAATCTATCCCTCCAGCATGTCCTGTTTATTGTGGTGACAAGGTTTAGGTCCCTAGAGTGTGTAGCTCGGAGAGACTGGGATTTCTTTTGGTGTAGCATGTCCAACAGCTCTGGATTTGACATAGCTTTATATGTTAGGCAGAGATCACCTCGGAGTAAGCGATATGCTACGGAGTAAAGCTGGAGTTTTTTTAGATGGTCTGTGTAGGGCATCTGTTTGAGGCCAGTAATCCTCTTTGTGAGGTACTTCTGTGGTCTTTCCACATGCTGCAGATGTCTTGTGAGGTACATTCCAAAAGGGGCATTGTACTCTATAATGGGTCTAATGAGTGTCGAGTAGAGGGGAACAATGACCTCTTTTTTCCTGGATGAGAACCCTTTTGTGATGTGTGCCACGCAGAAAGACTTCCTGACTACTGTGGTGATGTGATTATCAAAGGAGAGACTACTGTCCAACTGGGTCCCAAGGTCTCCTATCACACATTCAGTGTTAAGTAGACTGCTGCCTATGTAGTAGGTCATGGGTACAGAGTTTTTACCAAAGGGGATGACACTGCACTTTCTGGCATTGAGGTTGAGGCCATGGCTCTGACACCAGGCGTCTGTCTCAGTGAGGCCCTTCTGTAGGATGTCCACATCATTTGAGGACTTGACTATGGCTCCTAGTTTGCAGTCATCTGTGAACTTCATTAGCCAGATGCATTCTGTGTTAGCCTGTACTTCAGAGAAGTAGATACCAAACAGGAGAGGTTCCAGGACTGAACCCTGTGGTACTCCACTTGTCACTGGTTTGAAGTCAGATTTGAAGTCTGCAACTTTTACAGTGTGGGTTCTGTCAGTGAGCCATTTGGCAACCCATCTTGTGACGTAGAGATTTATACCTAGTTTAGTGAGTTTAGCTATAATTCCAGAATGGGGGATGGTGTTGAAAACCTTGGCGAGTTCAAGATAGGCTGTGTGAACCACCTTACCCTCGTCTACTGCTTTGCTGACTGCCTCAAAGAAGTCGATCAGGTTCAGGAGGCATGCTCTGCCTTTCACAAACCCGAACTGGTTGGGGTCCAGAGCTTGGAGGTTATCAGTGTCTTTGTTTATGAGTTCCATGAAGCTACGTTCCATGGCCTTGCAGACCAGGCTTGTCAGGCTAATTGGGCGATAGTTCCTGGGATCAGTGGTGTTTCCCCCTTTGTGGAGTGGGATAACTGTTGCTGTGCATCATTCAGTGGGTACAAAGCCTGATGTGAGGCTATGATTTAACATGGTGCTTAGGTGAGGAGCCAGTTCGTTCTGAAGTTCGTGTAAAACGCAGCCGGGGATGTTGTCCAGTCCCATGGATGCTGTGTCTGTGGCTTTAGAGAGTGCAGCTTTTACCTGCGTAGTTGTGATTACAGGAACTCTGCATTCTTCCTGTATAGATATGGGCCCTTTAGGGGGTGAGGGGGGTAAAGTTAGCACTGAACCTATCTACCAGGATGTTGGCAATATCAGTTGCTTCTGTAATTTTCGTGCCAGTATGCTGTAACTCAGAGCAAATCTGAGTGTTGTCATTGAGATTCTTGACATAGCTATAGAATGCTTTGTCGTTGTCCTTAGAATTAGTGGCAATTTTGTTTTCGTAGCTAGGTTTGGAGGATTTTATAAAGGATCTCATCTTCTTACTGAGGCTGACCAGGGAGCTCCTCCACTCATGGGATTTTACTCTCTTTTGCAACAGTTTCTTCCTTCTGTTGTACAGTTTATATATATATATATATATATATATATATAGATATATATATATATATATATATATATATATATATATATATATATATATATATATATATATATATATATATATATATTTATATATATATATATATATATATATATATATATATATATGTGTGTGTGTGTGTGTATACATTTCCCTACTGTTGAATGACTGTGCTGCATGATATGTTTGAGAAAACATCAGACATATCTATAGCTCAGATGGCTTAGTGGTAACTTGCTGTGGCTATGGTGTGCAGTGTCCTGGATTCAAGACTTGCAAGGGCTCCTTGTTTTGTTGCAAGGCAGAAACAGTTCAGATGTGGAGGAAGGGATAAGGGGAATAATTACAAGAGGTCCCTAGTTTGGGCCACTTCACCCCTATTTACACTGCCTTTGGTCAGATTTTTTGCAGTAAGAGGTTCAGAGTGTGGATCTGATGTTCAAATGCACTACATATATATATATATATATATATATATATATATATATATATATATATATATATATATATACACATACATATGCATATACATATCTATATATATCTATTATATATATATATATATATATATATATATATATATATATATATATATATATATATATATATATATATATATATATATATATATATATATATATATATATGGTTTACTTTTGCATCTACATAATGCACATGTGTGAAATACAAAAGTCTGAAAGGACTTTTTCAAGTTTTCGGAAGGCCGAAAACAAAATGCATCAAATCTGCAATGAGCAAATGCACAGTAACATTTGCTCATTGCAGATTCGGCATTTTTGGTGAGAGGTGCACTATAGTGGGGATTGGGAAGTAGACCCTTTCCCCACTGTAGTGTGACCTCGGAGTTAGAATAATAAAGTAGAGGGGTATGGGGGTGCAGGGGATGAAGTTCGAAAATCATCAAATCTGGTTTTCGATTTGCTGATTTTCGAACTTCGGTGCAGATCAGACTGACGGATTTCATCATTCCGATTTGCACAAAGGGTCATTCGGTACGTTGAGTTTCAACCTTCCAAAGGTAAACGCTATATATATATATATATATATATATATATATATATATATATATATATATATATATATATATATATGGGTTCAATTCAAAATCCTGAAAGCTAAAAATCCTGAATCTCAAAATCCTGAACTCAAAAACCTGAAAGCTCAAAATACTGAAAACTCATAACACTGAGTCTTATAATACTGAAAAACATACAGGACACCAACACTGACTGTACTGCAGCAGAAATACATGCAGAAACAAAGAAAATATAAATCATATCAATCTAAACATCAAACATATTTACAGCTTAGATGGCTTAATGGTAAATTGCTGCGCCTATGGTGTGCAGGGTCCTGGGTTCAAGACGTGCAAGGGCTAATTATTTTGTTGCTGGGCAGAACAAAGGCTGTTGGATACAGAGGGATTAAGGCACTTTTAAGCATTTGTAAGTGGGTTTGTGCAGTGGTAAGCAATGCTAACGTTTGGTTAAATATGTTTACAGACAGCCTTAAAAGTGCTTAATCTGTGTAGACATTGCTTAGTGCAGCATAAACAGGCTTAATCCCGCTTACTACTGCTTAAAAGAGCATACTCCCACTTACACTCGTGCTAATTTCTTTAAAAGAAAAGAAAAAAGGGCTGATAGGAAAGTGGTGAAAAAGGGGGCATGCAGAGGGAAAGACAATAGGGAAAGTAGCTAGGGATGTGCAGGACAGGTGTAGAGAACATCCATACCTGTCCATTTCTTCTACAGCAACAGCCATAAATATATACTGAATTTGGAGGTATATTTGGACACTGAAGCCCCTGAGAGAAGGGTGAGGATGACAATAATGTGCTGTGAAGCCAATTAGACCAGATTACATGGGTCCAGTGGACACGAGTGTGAAATGGACAGCTATGTATGGGGTGAAATTTTTTTTTGGGAACAGCTTGCCCCCTTTTTTTAAGGTGAGAGTGGGATGTTGGGGAAGGATACTAAGTATATTTGGGAAGGTTGGTTGGGTTGGAAGACAGACAAGACAGCATACAGAGGCAGTATATGACACATGTGGGGATAAACACCTTGGACGGGGAGGGGTGTTTAGAGATCAGAAGCCTATGAGCCCCCAAATGGAAACAGTGGGTCAAAGGTCTCCACCTATGGGCAGTCACCAGCTATTTAGAAACTGCTGTATTTTTCTTCAGTGTTTTCTAAGTCTCTCTCTCTTTTGGTTGTACAATCTGACCTTGTAGTTACAGCATTCTTATTCAGACATTCCTAGACATATTTTTTTATGTAGCACAGTGTGAGAAACAGTGGTTAACACAACAGTACTATTCGGATATCAGATCTTGGTGAATGCAACATGTCAGGCCATACAATACCAGAGTAAACACAACCAGTCAAGGATTTAGAACTTTATTGTCAGGCAGTTACACTTTTATTTAAATATGACCTATATGGGACTATTACTGTCATATTGTCTGGTTTCTTCAGTACAAACCATACACATTTTTATACTGCCAGGTGACATTTTACTCCTTTATATTTATTTGGTATGACTACTACAAGCAGGATTGTTACTCACCAGCCTCACAATGCAGCCTTTACAACCTGCTGGCACGGGCTTCCTGATTCACAGCCTGCTCAGCTGGAGCTGTAATGAAAATAGAGAAACATTTATGCATACCTATCCATGACATACACAAGCTGGAGTTAGGTAAACAATTATTGTTATGAATACTTACTGCTGGGAGATCTTCCCTCTGAATTGCTTCTTGGACCCACTGTTCCAAGAGCTCCCTCTTACTCCATTTCAAGTTGGTATAACGGTGCTGGACCTGCTCACCAGTCCGAGGGATACCAGTGGCACTAGTGAGATCAAGGATGAGACTTTCCTAGGCTTCCGCTTTATATTGGGACCCCTGGTACTGGTACTGCAGCTGTCTCAGGTCATGGTTTTTACCAGGATTCCTATCATGAGCTTGGACTCCTGTATGCCACAGCACTGCACCCAAAAGTGTATCCCCTCTCCAACACTTGCCATACTGCCTGCAGTGTGGAGCTGCAACCAGTTATAAGCTGTATTCCCGCCTGCGGGGTTTTAATATGGCTGATTTACTGCCCTTTGCCATGACTGGATGGTTTTGAATATGCTGAGCTAAGCTAAGCATAGCTAAGGTTGGCAGTACTTAAAGGGGCAGGTGCTTAGCACAGCTTACCGGTGCACACATCTACTTAGCTACAGTACTTCCTGCTTAGCATTTACGTTTCAGCAATGCTTACAGTGCCTCAGCTTAGCTGTGCATAACGTAGCATTATTTACCTTTCATTTTTTGAACTATCACGATGGTGGGATTCATTCATCATTTAGCATAGCTTATGATATGTATGTTGACCTTCGTTAACATTCCCCTATGTGCTTTTCTGACATATTACATTTTGTGTGACTGCATGTATGGGGCACTTGTGTTTATGTGGGGGTTTCACAACTTTGGTACACTGACACCTCACATCTGGCCCTAATACACTGCTCTGGTTGGGAAATATAAGTTACTTACTACATAAATATACTAAAATATTACATTTGTGGTGATTTCACATACAAAATAGAAGTGGCAGCAGTGGGGGTTGAACCCTGCCTGTTTACATGCAAAGTATACGCTCTAACCACTATACTATTGCACTACTGATTATAGCTGATGTCTATTGCTATTTCACTTGTTGGGCCATTTAAGCTGGGCTAAGCGTAGCTAAGCAACAGGCACACCAGCGCAGCTATGCTTAAACTTTCCTGCTGATGTGAAAAAAGGAGAAGCATTAGCGACACTTTTTAAATATTGCTCTTACAACCTGACACAGTTGTTAGAATAACAAGTTTTGCATTCATATGCATTTTCTGAGGGGTATGCCATGTAAAACTCAAATGTCTGTCATTTTCTAATTTTATTCTTTCATGATTTTCCACTACTTTGACAGTGGCTATGTTTTATTGCCAGGCCATACACTAACGGCAAGAACTGGACATTCTGTGCACATCTGTGTTTTTGTCCATTGTGGCATGTAAAAAGAGTGATCTCATTCTTTTTACATTGCCATACGGCAATTCTGGTGTGCAGGGGGAGTGTATCTTGTGAGCACTGCGCTCATACACATTTCTGTGTACATATAGAAGCACGGCAGCGCGCCTTCATGTATATGCATGGCACACTGCCATGCTGCTCCCATGTAGTCCCTTCTGTGCAGGAATAGGCTATTCCTGCATGGGAGTTTGCTGAATCCCAGGGTTTGCTGTGAGAGAAAGGTTATTTTGCTTTTTATTTGTTGTATTTTGTATTACTTTATTGCCTTTTTCTATTTTGTATACTGCAATTTGTTTTCTTTACATTATGTTTTACTTGTATTCTGCTTTTAACTGCATACTAAACTTGAAAAGAGACCACAACTCTATCACTTGTGAGTCAGACAGAAATTTTTCCCACCTGGTTACTGTTATGTTCTTAAACACCACTGTCTTTCTAGTTGCCTACCCTTTATGTTAATTTGACCATATATCTCATTTCCTCTCTGTTTTTATTGGCTGGTGTAAGTACAAAATTATCATTTTGTGAAATCACTCCCCTTCAACTATTTAAATTGATTGGCCATCCTACTGTATTCCATAGTACCAGAATACAAATGTGACCACCCCCTTTCAATCTATCTTGCTGTTTTAAAAATACTGTCTCACCACTAAAACTTAACTTTTTAGACAGGTAAAACTTAAGTTACCTACTTTCACATCTAACTCCTCTAGTGCACACTGCAGTGTTTAGGATAAACCATTTTTTCATCTTACCTTGAAGCATCTATTGCAAGACCACCAGTTACTGGAGAGCCCACATTCTGCCTCTCAGGAGTCATCTTGGGATTAGTGCTTCTGTTTTCTCCTGGTGAGAGAAGGAGTACAGTTACATTATTTTCTGGAGTCTGCTGATTAACAGAAAGCGTAATAACTGCTTTATAGGTGACAGCTTGGAATCTGTGCTTATATTCTGATCCTGGTGAGAGTAGGAGCAGAGTGCATTGATTCTCGACTCTTTCTGGTTGGAGAGTAAGTGTCTGTGCTTAATGTACCTGATTGGTCTGGTTGCTATTTGAGGCAACTACCAGAAAAAAAACTACAAGCCTGCAGACCCTTGCATCATCTGGGACAAGACTGCTGATCATCAAACAGACTATGGCCTGCTTCTCTTCTTGGGATTGGTGCTAACATTTTGCTTCTGGTGAGAGAAGAAGCAAAGGAGTATTGTATCCCAATAGAGTGAAACTGTGCTGTGACCAGCATGAGTAGTAGCCAGGCAGTAGCCATTCATGTGACTCCCCTCTTTTCATCATTCTTAACAAGCGAATTCTTTATTTTTCAGTAAGTACTGATTAATTTCTTTCTAACTTCAGAATATCTTCCTAAATACTTCATCCTTAAATTTTCAGGGTCTACATATTAGTTTCCCCTCAAGTGTTTGGCAGTGCTCTGTACATACTCAGACACCCCGTTTGACATTTTTCCTGTAAAAGGAATATATAAGGAAACAGCTCCAGTACTTAGTAATAATGACCATCCCTCCTGGCATGTCTAAAGGTCAGTTCCCTGTGCTTTCTCCTATTAACCTGGTGAACTTGGGCATTCTGAGGCAGTGTAGCAACTGCCTCATGTACACAGACAACCCACTCCTCTTACCTCCCAACACTCAGACTTGTGAGAGATGCACTTATATATCCAAATTGGAAGCCATGCACTCTCAAGCCAAGACTGGAATAGCTGGTCAAGAGGAGAAGGTCAATACCTGCACCACACCACATGCAACACATAGCCCTCCAGAACACCCACCATCACAGTTCTCACATAAAAACACAAACCACACACCCACCTTCACAGAGGCTTTCAATAAAAATCTACCTAAACAGCAGAGACCCCAAAGGCAGAAATGCACTTGACCACCACAACACAGCACAAACCACAAGATACAAAGCTCACCTACACAGTTTGCCCCTCAACCTAAGCCCCTAAGGCAAAACAGCTTGCCCAATACACTAATCATAGGTGACTCAATAGTGAGGCACATTGATGTCCCACTCACTAGGCTGAATAAGGAGAAGGTAACAGTCAGCTGTCTATCAGGTGCCAGAATCCGACACATAACACATGCACTCAGGTCACTCCACAACAAGTACAAGTATGACTCTGTCATTGTCCATGTGGGTGTGAATGACCTGAGATGCACTTCCCTGGACTACATGAAAAGAGACATAGAGGAGCTCTTGGATTATGTGGCCCAGGCAGGTATGATCCCTAGCTCTGAGCAGCATCCTACCGTAGCCCAGAATTATACCGCAGTAAAAGCAGAAAATGAATGACTTCAACAATTGGCTAAGTTTCTGGTATCATTCTAAGGGGATCCAGTATCTGTCTGCTTGGGATGACATGACTGACAGACCTCCGTACTTTGCCAGAGATGGCCTGCATCTCTCACCCCTGGGTTTCTGGATACTGGCTAAAGCTCTTGTCACCCCATAGTGCCTTTTTTAGGTGATGTCCAAAGACCAAATTACCACCGTAACAGCTATAAATAAATGCAATCTGAGGATTATGTTGCTCAACACTAGAAGTCTAAATCCCAAGATGCACTTGCTCGAAGCACTCCTCAAAATGGAGAACATCGACATTTGTGCTGTAATGGAGACCTGGTTTAAAGCAGCAAGAAAGCACCCCTGCGCTACCAGGCTATAACTCATTCCACAACTTTCGGCCAAAGAACATGGACCAAAGCTCCAAAGGCGGTGGTGTTTCTATATTCATAAAGGATATGCACACCTCCAGACTAGTACCCCAGCATAACGCATCTGAGATACTTCAGGTACAACTAACATTGGGTAAGAAGGTGAGTCAGGTCATAGCCTGCTATAGGTCCCCATCCATGACCCAAGACTCTCACTCCACATTCCTAAGCACCCTGGAAACTATTAGGGTCCAACCCAACACTCTCATACTAGGTGACTTTAACTACCCCTCCATCAACTGGGAAAACTACTCATGCACCAATTCACCCAACGCTTTCTGGAATTCATCAGTTCCAATGCCCTGGACCACCTCATTTTTGCCCACACGAGAGGAAGTAACATCCTTGACCTGGTTATAACTAACATGGGCAACCATTGCTCTACACCAATAGTCAATTCCTCCCTGGTTAGATCCGACCACAAACTAGTCACCATGGAAATCCACATCTCACTCACACCCCCCACAAAGGTAACCACCATGAAAAACTTCTCCAAAGCTGACTTTGGGCTCCTAAAAACAGAGGTGGCTAACTTCACGGCACCCATGTCAATGGAAAATAGATGCATGACTGCCAAATCATACACCAATACACTGTATGAACACATACATAAATGCATGGAACTAGCCATACCCAACAGAACCAAGACACTCTCCTTCAAAAAAAGGAAGATAATCTGGTGGTCCCCTGCCATTAATAAACTCTACAACAGAAGGAAGAAACTGTTGCAGAAAAAGGTGAAGTCCCAACACAAAAACTTGAGATCCCTCATCAAAACCTCTAAAGCCAGCTATGAAGGCAGAATTGCAACAGACACTAAAAATAACCACAAAGCCTTCTATAGTTATATCAGAAATCTCCATGGCAATATCCAGGTTTGCTCTGAGTTACTGCACAATGGTACCTCCTATACTGAGCCAACAGATATTGCCAACATACTGGCAGATTCAGTGCCAACTTTACCCCCCCCTAAAGAACCAATCACAATACCAGAGGAATGCCAGGCACTCAGCATTACTGCAGCACAGGTTAAAGCTGCCTTGTCCAAGGCCAAGAATACAGCTTCCATGGGACCCAACAATATCCCTGGATGTGTTCTACATGAACTAGAAAGTGAACTGGCATTACATCTGTGTGCCCTGTACAATCACAACCTCACCTCAGGCTTTGTCCCTACTGATTGGCGCACTGCTACAGTCATCCCTCTCCACAAAGGGGGAGAGACTACAGACCCTAGGAATTATTGCCCCATTAGCCTGACAAGTCTGATATGTAAAGCTATGGAGCACATCATTATGGATCTAATTAACAAGGATATAGGGAATCTCCAAACTCTAGATCCCACGCAATTTGGTTTTGTGAAAGGTAGATCATGCCTGCTCAACCTGGTTGACTTCTTTGAATCAGTCACCAGAGCTGTGGATAATGGCAAGGCAGTTCATACAGCCTACCTTGATCTGGCCAAGGCCTTTGATACCATTCCCCACTCAGGAATCACTGATAAACTCACCAAACAAGGCAGCAACCCCTATATCACTAGGTGAGTTGCAAATTGGCTCACAGATAGAACCCACAGTGTGAAAGTAGCAGACTCCAAGTCAGACTGCCAACCAGTCATGAGTGGAGTCCTATGGGGATCGGTCCAGGGTCCTCTCCTGTTTGTCATCTACTTCTCAGAAGTCCAGGCCAACACAGACTCTGGCTGACCAAGTTTGTAGACGACTCCAAGCTGGGACCCATTATTAACTCCCCAAGTGATATAGACATCCTACAGAAAGGCCTAACTGAGACCAGTGACTGGTGTTGCAACCATGGCCTTAAGCTTAATGCCAAAGAATGCATTGTCATCCCCTTTGGGAAAATCTCAGTTCCCACTAATTACCACATTGAAGGGAGCCCACTGAACACTGAAGGCATTATAAGAGATCTGGGCACACATCTTGACAGCAACCTTTCCTTCGACCACCACATTGCCATTGTGGTCAGAAAGTCCTTCTATGTGGCATATCTCATTACCAAGGGTTTTGCATCCAGGAAGAAAGAGATCATCATCTCTCTCTCTCTACTCTTCCCTCATTAGGTCAATCATCAAGTATAATGCCCCATTTGGCATGTACCTCACTAGACACATGCAACAGCTGGAAAGGCCACAAAAGTACCTCATGAAGAGGATCCTAGGCCTTAAACACATGTCGTACACGGACAGACTCAAAAACTCCAGCTATTCTCTGTCTCACATCGTCTACTAAGAGACGATCTCTGCTTGACTTATGAAGCCATGTCTGACCCAGATCTGTTAGAAATGCTACGTCTAAAGAAATCCCAGTCCCCCTGCACCACACACTCCAGAGACCTCAACCTCATTACCACAATCAACAGAACATGCTGGAGGGACAGGTTCATAACTCAGAGACTGCCCATGCTCTGGAACAGACTTCCCATACATGTCAAGCAGAGCACCCCACTGGCCCTCTTCAAGAGAAATCTTGATGAGTGGATGGGAAATAGAAAGTTCACCCCGGGATCACTCCAGTGGTTCTACTTGATAGAGGCACTGTAAACTAACATTGAGCGGCACGATGCCAGGACACTTCTATGGGCTAGGCTTGTAAAGGTTCCAGGGCCATTAGTCTAGCACACACCTATGAACCTATGAACCTATTTGTAAAATGCCTTGCAAAAGCCTACCATATCATGTCTTGAAATGAAAATATGAAAAGGACCAACATGAAATTCCTGCTCAAACAAATATGTATAACTATAGCAAACTACAAAATAGACCAGAAATCAAAAAGCTGCTCATAATCAAAAGTCCACCTTACAAAAGGGAAATGTCACTCAATGTGCATCATGGGATATATTCCAGACCACATCTTAAGTGCAAAACAGCTGATTACCAACCATACCCTGTAACTTTCTTTTAAAATACACAGATATTAACCTTTTCATCCTACAATCACCCAGTCATAAATGAAAGGACCAATCATTCAAAGACAAGCACTAATATACCCTGACACTTGATTGCCCAGCAGGGCAAGGCTCTTTATTCACCCTTCACCAACCAAGTGACTAAGCAGGTCACCCTACTATTCAGGCATGACCAAAGGGCAATTTCAGGTGTACTCTCCAGTCCAGCTGGTGAATCTGGGTATCCTGAGGCAATGTTACAACTGCCTCATGTACACAGACAACCCTCTCCTCCTTCCACAAAACACTAACATATGTGAGAGATGCAATTATACAGCCAAACTGGATGCTAAGCTCTCTCCACCCAAGACTGGAACAGACAGTCAAGAGGAGAAGATTAACACTTGCACCACAACTCCAGCCGCACACCGACCTACTAAAACAGCACTGGCAAAAAATACACATAAATGCACAAAATCATACTCGGAGGCTCTAAATAAAAATCTGCAAAAGCATCAGAGACCTCCAAAGCAGACATCCAAACAACCTGCACCTCCCATCACAAACCAGACAACACATAAAACACAAAATCAGTGTGCCGCACAATCACAGCCCTTAAAGCTAAATAACATACCTAACACACTAGTAATAGGTGACTCTATAGTCAGACACACTGATGTCCCACTCACTAGGCTGGACAAGGAGAAGGTTACTGTCAGCTGCCTGCTGGGAGCCTGAATCCGTCACATTACACACGCATTCAGGTCACTCCAGAACAAGTACAAATATGACTCTGTCATTGTTCATGTTGGTGTGGACAACCTGAGCTGTACCTCCCTGGACTACATGAAAAGAGACATGGAAGAGCTTTCTGATCATGTAGCCCAGGCAGCTATGACCCTGACCCTGAGTAGCATCCTGCCCTCACCAAGAATGATACCTCAGTATAAAGAAAAAATGATCAATTTCAACAATTGGCTAAGCTTCTGGTGTCATTCAAAGGGGATCCAGTGTCTATCAGCCTGAGACGACATGCTTAACAAGCCATGTTGCTTCGCAAGAGACAACTTGAACCTGTCACCCCTAAGCTTTCGAATACTGGCCAAGGCTCTTGCTGCCCCCATAGTGCCTTTATTAGGCAAGGCTCAAAAGTCAATCCCCCCCTCCGTAAACAGCACAATTAACAAAAAACTGATGGTTATGCTACTCAACGCCAGGAGTTTAAATCTCATGATGCACACGCTCAAAGCACTTCTCAATATGGAGAACGTTGACATCTGTGCAGTAACTGAAACCTGGTTCAAGGCTCCAGAGAGCACCCCAGCACTACCGAGCTACAACTCATACCACACGTTTTGGCAACAGAACATGGACCGAAACACAAAAGGAGGGGGTGTATCCATATTCATCAAGGATACCTACACCTCCAGGTTACTGACGCAGCATGATACCTCTGAGATCATCCATGTGCAACTAACATCGGGCAAATCTGCAATGCAAATTGTGGCCCTCCATGACCCAGGACCACCACTCCGTCTTTCTGGAGACACTGGAAAACATGAAGGTCTTACCGAACACCCTGATATTGGGCAATTTCAATTACCATACCATTAACTGGGAAAACTACTCGAGTACAAATTCCCAGGCCCAGCACTTCCTGGAATTCATCAACTCAAACGCCCTGGATCAGCTGGCAAACTCCCCTACCAGAGGTGAAAACATATTGGACCTGGTCATCACCAACATGGGTGACAGGTGTTCCACACCAGAGGTCAACCCGTCACTGGTTAGAACAGACCATAACCTAATCACTCTGGATGTCCACACCCCACCACTACCCCCAACTAATGAAACCACAGTAAAAAAACTTTTCTAAAGCAAACTTCACTTTACTTAAGACAGAGGCAGTAAGTTTCACAGCCCCCATGCTAAAGGATAATGCTGCCCAAGATGCAGAAACCTTTACAAATGCACTCTATGAGAACCTACAAGGATGCATGGATCGTGCCATCCCTAGAAAAACTAAGACCCACTCCTCTAAGAGAAGGAAACCAGTCTGGTGGACCCCTGCCATAAACAGGCTATACAATAGAAGGAGGAAACTAGTTCAGAAAAAAAGCAAATCTCAAGAAGGAAAGACATTCGTGATCAGTATCAGTAAGAAACTAAGGTCCCTCATAAAATCATCCAAGGCTAACTTCGAAAGAAAAATAGCCAAGGATTCAAAAGATAACCACAAAGCCTTCTTTGGCTATGTTAAGAATCTAAGTGGCAACTCGCAGATATGCACTGAGTTATTGCAAAATAGCACAAAATATACTGAACCTACTGATATTGCCAACATCCTGGCAGATAGATTCATTGTAAACTTCACCCCCCTCTCACCCCTAAAAGGGCCCACAACAATACCGGAAAAGTGTAGTGTCCTAGAAATCACAGACGCACAGGTGAAAACATCCCTTTCAAAAGCCAAAAATACAGAGTCAATGGGGCCAGATGGTGTCCCAGGCTGCATCTTGCATGAACTACAGAACGAACTAACCCCCCACCTAAACACGCTGTTCAACCTCAGCCTCTCCACAGGCTACGTGCCCACAGAATGGTGCATAGCAATGGTTATTCCCCTCCACAAAGGAGGGGCCACAACTGATCCTGGTAACTATCGCCCCATAAGCCTGACTAGCCTGGTCTGCAAGGTTATGGAGCGCATCATCATGGAACTCATTAGCAAAGACATTGGGAACCTCCAAACACTTGACTTGACCCAGTTCGGCTTTGTTAAGTGCAGATCATGCCTACTAAACCTGGATGACTTCTTCGAGACAGTCACCAAGGCCATAGACGAGGGAAAGGTGGTTCACACAGCCTACCTTGTCCTCGCCAAGGCTTTTGACACCATTCCTCACTCGAGTATTACAGAAAAACTCACCAGCCTGAACATAAACCCTTACGTCGTGAGATGGGTTGCCAACTGGCTTACAGACAGAACTCACATGGTAAGAATAGCGGGCTCCAGGTCCGACTCTAAACCAGTTACAAGTGGTGTCCCACAAGGCTCGGTCCTGGAACCCCTACTGTTCAGCATATACTTCTCAGAAGTACAGGCAAACCCAGGAGGACTATGGCTAACCAAGTTCGCCGATGACGGCAAACTGGGAGCCATAATTGACTCTCTGGCTGACACGGACATCCTCTAAAAGGGCCTTACTGAGACAAACACCTGGTGTCAAAGTCATGGCCTCAAGCTAAATGCCAAAAAATGCATAGTCATCCTGTTTGGGAAAAACAAAACACCCACAAATTACCACATAGGTGGCAGCCCCCTTAATACAGAAGAGGTAATAAGAGATATGGGGACCCAGGTAGATAGCAATCTCTCCTTTGACAATCATATTGCCAAAGTAGTTAGGAAATCCTTCTATGTGATCCATCTAATTACTAAAGAGTTCGCATCTAGAAATAAAGAGGTTATAGTGCCCCTCTACTTATCACTCATCAGACCCATCATAGAGTACAATGCCCCATTTGGGATGTACCTCACAAGACACTTCCAACAGCTGGAAAGACCAAAAAAGTACCTCACCAAGAGGATTACTGGCCTCAAACAGATGTCTTATGCAGCCCAACTGAAAAAACTCCGGCTGTACTCAGTGGCATATCGCTTACTCATAGGTGATCTCTGCCTGATTTACAAAGCCATGCCCAACTCAGAATTGATGGACATGCTCCACCTAAAGAAATCCAAGTCACTGCGAGCCATGCGCTCTAGTGAGCTAAACCTCACCACAGCAATAAATAGAACAAGCTGGAGGGATAGATTCCTGTCACAGAGACTCCCCATGCTTTGGAACAAAATTCCTAACTACATTAGGCAGAGCCCTTCACTAACACTTTTCAAGAGAAACCTTGACGAATGGATGGGTAACAGAAAATACATCCCTGGGATCACTTCATTGGCTCTGCCTGACAGAGGCTCAGTTAATTAATCAATGGGGCAGCGAAAGCTGACACACTCTGGCTAGGCTTATAAATGCCCTTAGGCAGGTAGCCTAGTACCTACCTATGAACCTAAGAGCCAAACAACACTGTGATATCCTTACAAGTGAGACAAGCACAATAGACCACACCATTGATCACATTCTCTGTATGAAAACAGCTTCACATCTACTTCATTGTTACTTCCTGATTCCATATTGTATGAGACATAACATCAACAAAAATTAATACTACAATAAAACTTATCCAGTTTAGTCACATGTTCAGAATTATGTCTGTCAATACATATAAAAAGACATCCACCAAAGGCAAATGATTGAGCACAACTTGTTGGTCAGCAGCCGATTGAAAAATGTTTTTTTTTTTTTTGCAGGAGAATAAGCCACCCTGCACCTCTCACACCCCCTTGCCAATTATACATACCACCTCTGAGATCACATTACAGTGGGAAAAGGGCAAATTCCCTGACTCCACCATACTGCAATCTTACACAGAACAACTGCTGGCACATTGGATCAGCTGATTTTTGATCAGCTGTGCCAGCAGTTTTTCGTATTTGACAAGACGTCATTGATAACTTGTTGGTAACTCATTCAGAAAGACCATTACTAGTCTGCATCTTCCCAAACAGCCCCTCCTAAACCAATAATAATGAGCATTTTTAAAAACAAATGCACCAGTTAATCTAAGGTCTGTATTTCATATTAAAGCATTTAATATGATAACACCCTCCCACCAGACAGATAATGCTAAATAACAGAATTCCAAATTAATCCCAGGGCTCCACCTCCATAAGAATAAATAAATAAACAAACAAAAGCAAGCTACCCCAAATCATTCAGTGATTCATTATCTGTCAGAGCAATGTACATTTCCCATCATCACAGTACAGGTCCACTACAAGAACAGCAAATAGCTGAATATGGTAACCAAAAATATCCACAAATATTCCAAAACAGGTACAGTACTTCTATCACATTCAGAGTGACAGAATGAGCTCTTGAACAGCCCATCCCATCTCAAACCAAGAAACTGGTCTACCTAATGTAATTAGCCAACCTCATCAGAATTCAAGTGGTGCTGTGTATAACACAATCAGTTACATAGCACACCTCTAACAAAGCAAACAGCAGATAATTCCCTGATTCACCTCTGTTTCACCAGCTTTTGTACCACTGTTACATTTCCCCTGTATATGTTTATAATACATTCAAAAGATACTGCTTGATAATCCAAATCTTTTGCGTAGGCGAAATGGCAAAAATCTAACCAACAGCTTTCCTCAATTGTGCAACAGCCCCCACACTACCATCACCAGACTGATTCATGGAAACTGTACAAAAACTACCATCACTTAGACCGATTCATGGAAACTGTACAAAAACTACCATCACCCAGACTGATTCATGGAAACCATACAAAAACTACCATCACCAGACTGATTCATGGAAACTGTACAAAAACTACCATCACTTAGACCGATTCATGGAAACTGTACAAAAACTACCATCACCCAGACTGATTCATGGAAACCATACAAAAACTACCATCACCAGACTGATTCATGGAAACTGTACAAAAACTACCATCACTTAGAACGATTCATGGAAACTGTACAAAAACTACCATCACCCAGACTGATTCATAAAAAACGGACAAAAACTACCATCACCCAGACTGATTCATGGAAACTGTACAAACACTACCATCACCCAGACTGATTCATGGAAACTGTACAAAAACTACCATCACCCAGACTGATTCATGGAAAGTGTACAAAAACTACCATCACCCAGACTGATTCATGGAAACTGTACAAAAGCTACCATCATCCAGACTGATTCATGGAAACTGTACAAAAGCTAGCATCGCCCAGACTGATTTTCATGGAAACTGTACAAAAACTACCATCACCCAGACTGAGTCATGGAAACTGTACAAAAACTACCATCACCCAGACTGATTCATGGAAACTGTACAAAAACTACCATCACCCAGACTGATTCATGGAAACTGTACAAAAACTACCATCACCCAGACTGATTCATGGAAAGGGTAGAAAAACTACCATCACCCAGACTGATTCATGGAAAGTGTACAAATCTACCATCACTTAGAATGATTCATGGAAACTGTACAAAAACTACCATCACCCAGACTGATTCATGGAAACTGTACAAAAACTACCATCGCCCAGACTGATTCATGGAAACTGTACAAAAACTACCATCACCCAAACTGATTCATGGAAACTGTACAAAAACTACCATCACCCAGACCGATTCATGGAAAATGTACAAAAGTTACCATCATCCAGACTGATTCATGGAAACTGTACAAAAACTACCATCGCCCAGACTGATTTTTCATGGAAACTGTACAAAAACTAGCATCATCCAGACTGATTCATGGAAACTGTACAAAAACTAGCATCGCCCAGACTGATTCATGGAAGCTGTACAAAAACTACCATCACCCAGACTGATTCATGGAAACTGTGCAAAAACTACCATCACCCAGACCGATTCATGGAAAATGTACAAAAGCTAGAATCACCCAGACTGATTTTCATGGAAACTGTACAAAAACTAGCATCGCCCAGATTGATTCATGAAAACTGTACAAAAACTACCATCACCCAGACTGATTCATGAAAATTGTACAGAAAGAAAGGCAAGTCATTGATAACAACTGGTCACAGACTATACTTCTAAAATTCTAATGCAAGAATACACCATTAGGAGATTTTTTTCCCACAACAAATGCTAAGCCTACATTCCTATATGGTTTAACTGTTTTTTTCCCATAAAATCATTTATAAATATTGTATACTCATACACATCTGGAATAATTTCCAGTGCTGAATTATCACAAATTTTCAGTGCACTGTGATCATATTCCCCAGCACTGTAGATATTTTGCCAGTAAAACATTTTAATTTAAGATCCTTCTCTCCATGTAATGTACTAATCATTGTTAATGCAGCCTACTCTTAATGCAGCAGAAGCAGTTTTTACATGCCATGCCCTACTCAAACCAGAACTATTCAAAACAGCCTGTGAAACTTCATGTGCATTGTTCAGAAATTATCACCAGATACAGACTGCTGCAAATGCCATCAAAACAAATGTCACCGAAACAGATACTTTAAATAATTATGACAATATAAATAATAAAGACATTTGCTAGGCATTAAAATAGCTTAGGGAATGGGCAAAATGTACATTTCACCCTGATTGGAGAATGGATGTTCTCCAGCATGGTGTTAATGTATAGGTCATGCCCACTTAAAAGAAGTGTACTGCTTTATGGCAGCATTTGAAGCTGTCATGAAGCTCTGACAGAAAAAAAAAACAAGTGCTAACAATATTTTATGTTTGAAAAATGTGGCTTTGTTGTTTAGTGAGCATAACATTAAAAAAAAGTAAATGAAGAAAAAAAGAAAAGTGTGTGTATGAGAGTGTGAGGGACAGAGACAGAGAGAGAGAAAGAGAGAGAGTAAGCGAGAGAGACACAGCAACAGCACTGATTGAAACAAGTATTCCATCAGCACGCATTTGTTAAGCAATAAGTATGGAACTGTAATGTTTGGCATCATTGACTGATGTTAATCCTCATTGATTTAGCAGAAAATCAATCATTCCAGGAGGGACAGGGAAGCAGTATGGCAAAGCCATTGACAGTAAAGGAGGGGTGAGTTGCAGTGCCTTGTATTCCATCATTTTATTTCATTCATTTGCTCACAATAAGACAGTAGAGGTGTATTTACTCAACAAACTGCTGTAATTGCTCTGTGTGTGTGTGTGTGTGTGTGTGTGTGTGTGTGTGTGTGTGTGTGTGTGTGTGTGTGTGTGTGTGTGTGTGTGTGTGTCTGTCTGTCTGTCTGTGCTTCTGAATTTGTGTGTGTTTCTATGTAGATATTTGAATCTGTCTATGCTTTGAATGTGTGTATATATACATTAAAAACTTACATAACTAATAAATTAGATGTAAAAGTATTTCCTCCAACAAAATCTACATATGCTACAGCCTGTTGGAAGCATTTGGACGGGGAACTATTTTACATCAAAAATATAGAAAAATGTATTGCTTGATTAACCTTGGTAGTGGACTGACAAGTCAAACTGGAATATCAACACATTATATCTCCATCCATTTCTGCTGGCCCAACATGCAGCCCACACACACACATGCACAAGCACACATGCACAAAAACACACCTGCTGGCTCACACATGCAGAAAAACTTTATGTGCAGACGCACACATATATGTGCATGTGCAGGCAAACACACGTGGGCAATACACACACACACACACACACACACGTACACAACACTTCAGTACATTCAAGCATGCAACAATATCTGGCTGTTTACACACATCATAACATTTGTATTTAATTCAAACTAAATGTAGCAATCACTAGTCAGTGCACCAGCGTCTGAACCAAATAAATGTGCACATTTCATGCTGGTGCACCACAATATGATCAACCTACATAGTGAGCAAATAAGAGCATTTGTGGCCCCCTCCTTCCTTCAAGTCAGGCTCAAGTAGCATCAGATGCAGCCTGTGAATACCTTCACTTTCAGAGATTCTAGGATTTCCTTGTAGCAAAAGCAGCATGCATCCTCATGCCACCAGGTAGGGCCACTCCAGTACAATTTCCACAGGAAGTTCCCCATCGCCAACTCAAATGATAATGAATGCACTACTACACAGTATAAGCCAGACCCAGCACATAGTCGATAACCACTTCAGGACAGCAGCAATCTCTATTAACATTTCTGTCTGGTCCAAACAAATCAGTCATGCCCTGCCCCAAAATGAATGAAACCATCTTCCACTGACCAGCATCTTGGCTTTATACCTGGCCAGCAATCTATTCAAATGTATATTTCAAGAAGACTACTTACCACTAATCCCCCAAGTAAACCACCATTGTGTAATGTTTCACCAAACACCCAGGGTCCCATGCACTAGTGCAAGACATGATCCTGTACACTGCAACTGTAAAAAAGGTTCACTCATTTGCTCAGTTCTCAACTCATTGTGATATAAGTGTTGTGAAATAGCTCCAAGAAGGCAATGACTCTACTTTTTCTACCCTGTTAGACTCCAACAAATACACAATTATTTCACTTTGTAAAGGAAGCTCACAAGAACTGCAGATGCAGAAAGGTATATCCAGGGTGAAGGTTGCTGCATGTTAAAACTTGACACCTCTAAACCTCATTCTCCAAGCTGCAGACATCAAGAAGCCTGTGGCACTAAGCTACAAATAGATGCCTGATATGATTGACACTGTACAGGAGAAAAATGCAGACATTACCTCAACTGTCTGCAAATAAATAAATAAATAAATAAATAAATAAATAAATAAATAAAATAAACAAAATAAAAAATGGAGGAGAATAAATCTGTGTCTTGAAGTATCCCACACAGCCATAGAAAAATACATGCCAAAATATGCCTGGAAATACACATAATGCTGCAAGCCACTTTCATAACTTACACTCAAGCACAAAACCCACCACAGATGGCACCAACCTCCATCAACTCATCTCCTTCAGGAAATTCTGTTAAATGTTTCTACAATACAAATTCCAAAATCAAACCAGCATGTATAAGCAATGCAACACCCAACAACAAGCCAGCTCCACAACTCCCTCAGATGGGCATACCCACTTTTCAAAAATCTGCTTTCATGTCACAAATATTTGAAAATTAAAGACGCGATCCTTTTACTTAGCTTTAGGACTATGCACCCAGCTTGAAAATGTACTCCAAACCCTTCAGCATCATCATTAAACACAACATGTAAAAGTCACAGAAGCAAATAAGAAGAAATCAGGCTATTAGACTAATATTTACTAATTACAGAAATGTGTTATTTTTCAGTGGAAGAATGTTAACTATATATTCACCTCTCTGAATAAGGAAAAGTTTGCGCTAGAGTGGTCTCATCTCAGTGCCAAGGAGTGACCATCTCCTCACAATAAAGCACACCCAAAAACTATTGAGGAAATGGAATGCTAACAAACTTAAACAGGATACACAATTATAAATCTAATCTAGCAGTTAATATGACAATGAATATTCAGAATCTACTATCATACCGTGAGTATTATTGTACTTACCGAGGTGTTTTCAACATACCTCTCAACCTCTTAGTGTAAGAAATCTGGACAAAGCCTAACATTATAGGGGGACAAAGGCCCCCAAAGAGGGACACATTTTAAATATTGCTCTTATAAACTTAAAGAGCCACGAGAACAATAGGGTTTGTGTTAGCATACATTTCTGAGGGATATAACATCTGAAAAGCAAATGTATGTCATTTCTTAATGACTTCAATCCTAAGTGATATCTCAGAAAACCACAAATTTTATGAGGAACAGACCGAAGATATAAGGAAAAATCTGGACATTTCTGCAAAAATCTGGACAGTTGAGAGGTATGGTCACTTTTCAATGTACTGGTAGTCAGCTGGCTTAAGTTTGAGAATTTAATGTTGTAGTGAGTTTTACCACACTGTATTATATTCTGCAATCCGATGGTGGGCTTTTCAGGTGTTTTCCTCCTTTTCTTCACTGTGGGGATACGTGGAGTTGGTATATATAATTTTGGGGGCATGAGGGGCTTCCCCACATTGGGAGTGTAAGAAGGCTTGCCCCATTACAAAAAGTTTTTTTTTAGTTATTTTGTTTTACCATTTTTGATATTTAATTTTGAATAATTGGCAAGATGAAGAGGAGATTGTCAACAGTTCATAGCTAAACCATATTGCAGTGAGGAAATGACCTGCTGAATGTTCTTCTTCAGAAACAAGTCATTCTTGAAGGAAATTGAACTGAATAAAGAGCACTAAAGACTAATAGTTTTCTTAAGAAAATTATTTAATCTTGATTTTACTTTAGCATAAAAGATCAAATAAAAGTGCTTTTGAATGCAGATCTATTTCCTGTCTAAATATATTTTTCCTTCTGGAAATACTGTCAAATGTTTCTATTCATCTACAGTTATATGTAAAATTGCCAATGCACAGTTCTTCAAACGAGGTACTGTGCTAACTTTAATAAGGAAAAGTTTTCCTTCAGGACTAAGGTGCACAGCATGTGTGTATACTTTGGACTTAAGAAAAAAAATCTAGCTTGTCAGTTTTTAGTGTTGCCTTTGCTTGATTTTTTTGATTGAGTGTATTTCTTAACCAAATGGTATATTCCTTTATTAGAAATGAAGCTTTGAGTTTCAGAAATTTGTTTTGGGTTTTTTTGCCATAACATTAGATTACGTGCCATTTTAATGTACTTCTCTTTGTAGTGCTTTTGTTTCTTCTGATTTGATATTCTGTTTTAAACTGGACATTTGAGTGAATTTAGTTTTTTTTTTTTAATTCGACTAAGTGTGCTATAGTGGAGTTTGTTCCAGTTAAGTTTTATTTTTGTATATTTGTGCAGTTTTAAGTTTGTGCATTTTACTTTTGATTGCTGTTTAGAATCATGGCATAGCAAGATACTGTTTGTATGAGACACCATGTGCTTTTTACTGTTTCAGTGTACCCACCCTGTTGTGTGACTGTGGATAAGTGTATGGAAGTAAGGGGATGTAGGAGTGAAGCTCCCTACATGGGGTATATTGGGTCTCTCCATGTACAGCAACAATTATTTGGTATTTTTGTATTGTTTTCAAGGAACACTTTTTTTTTCAACACAATTGTTTTCATCATGGCGTTTCTTACCGTACAGTGATTGCAGTGAACATAGGGTAAGACACTGAAGCAGCTCAAGAAGCTTCAGGTCAACATGTTTTTGCTAGAGTAAATTCAGACAATTATTTTTTTCTACTTATATTCACATCTAAGTGTGCAATTGCACATTCAGAAATATAGTCATAGTACCTGAAGTATCGCATTTAATGTTTGTCCAGTGTGTACACAGTTAATGCGTGCTAGTTTCAGGCCAAACAATCAACCATTTAACCTATCCCACACACTGCACACTCAGTTAAAACACACTCACATACACACACTCCACACAGGCATACCACACACACACACACACACACACACACACACACACACACACACACACACACACACACACACACACACACACACACACACACACACACACACACACACACACACACACACAAGCATATATGCACAAGCATACACACTCATACACCACATAGAAATCACACAAACATACCACATTTCAGACACACACATGCACACACACACACACACACACACACACACACACACACACACACACACACACACACATACATACACACACACACACACACACACACACACACACACACACACACACACACACACACACACACACACACACACACACACACACACAGAACAAAATTACTGTCAATGTTTTCTGCAGGTGAGCAGGCATGTCTGCATATCACATGCAAGGGCTGTGCTCCCAATACAAGATATCAGCTTTGAATCTGTATCACAACAAGGATATTTCCTATCTCTGTTGTAGTGTGATCTCACTAATGTCATAGCTTGCACCTTTTGATGGGCCATGTAACATGTTCGACAATTGTTCCATTCAATGGATTTTGGACATGACTGAAAGCATTGTGTCTTTGATTCATTAAATACAGCCGATATATCTTTCTTTATATCTGTTTATCTATTTTCTTTATTATTTATTTAACATTTGTTTACTGGCAAAGTCCGACTGGAATGAAGACAATTTTCAGTGGAGGCCCAGGGAGAAATGCTCCAGATGCATGTCTATCTATCTGTCTATCTTCCTACCAATATGTCACCTACGCATTTACATCAAAAATACAATTGTTTGACAACACACTTGTGTTTAGATCAATTATTTTCACATAAATCTGTTGCCTAATAGTTTTATTTTAGATCAAAATGTTTAGATGAGTTATGAGTCACAGAAATGTGTTTTGCCCAATTTACACACACACACACACACACACACACACACACATATATATATATATATATATATATATATATATATATATATATATATATATATCTACACACACACACACATACACACACACACACACACACACACACACACACACACACACACACACACACTCATGCACACATACACACATACATGTATATATATATATATATATATATATATATATATATATATATATATATATATAGGATTTGTAGGCTCGCATAGGCAGAGGGGTGTACAGTGGTAAGGCTGTACCTGTGCATTTTTACATGCAGTTGTCACCTTCAAATTGAATTACATGTATGTTGGAGCCACCTTTAATATATATATATATATATATATATATATATATATATATATATATATATATATATATATATATATATATATATATATATATATATATTTATACACACACACACACATATATATATATATATATATATATATATATATATATGTAAGACAGAGATAGAGACATAGGTGTGTGGTTGCATTTTAGATTGTTGAATGCTGTTTTCATTGACAGACTAAACTACTGTGTTTTTACATTGAACATTTGTTTTATTGAGTGTGAGGATTGCTGAACTGTTTAATGCTGATTGCTAATGTGTTTCCGGTTAATGTGTATGTGTTTTAATTGGGAAGCTTTAGGGAGTACTGAATGTTTCAGCACTGGATGTAGGAATGTGTGTGTGACGACTTGCCAGTTAGGGTTCAAGCAAGGGTCAGGTAAGGGAATAAGCTTAGTGTTGGGAAGTGTGCTTATGTGTGTTGTTTAGTGGTGCTGTTAGGAAAAGGGTTTTTCAGAAGGTAATGTGCAGGATTAGGTTTAGAGGCAGAGGTAAGATTAGGATTGACACATATGGGTAAGGTGGAGAAGGGAAGCAAAACATGCATCTGTATCTAATTCGTGTGTGTGTGTGTGTGTGTGTGTGTGTGTGTGTGTGTGTGTGTGTTTATAAATAGATGGATATAAACAGACACAGGAACTAGACTATCTGCACAACATGCCTACATATGAAAATATGTCTTATAATTTATTTACACTTGCACTGCGCATATATAGCGGTGACATACACATTGTGACTATATATATATATATATATATATATATATATATATATATATATATATATATTAAAGGTGGCTCCAACATACATGTAATTCAATTTGAAGGTGACAACTGCATGTAAAAATGCACAGGTACAGCCTTACCACTGTACACCCCTCTGCCTATGCGAGCCTACAAATCCTCGAGGCATCTAGTCCTATGTGCCCCCTGCATATTCACAAAATAAACAATACTTTAAACACCCACGCGAACACTAAACTTCCACTGTAACATAAATAGGATCTGCAAATGAGATACATAGCTCTCTCAAATTATCCCCCTTTTATGGAATCAGCTTCTCTTAGATGTAAAGCTAAGTATCTCCCTGAATGTCTTTATTCATAACTTGGATAAATGGATAAAAAATAAATTCACTCTGGGTATGGCCTCCCAAACCCTCATCAAAAAGTGGTAGCTATTTAAGTGGTGGGGTACTGACCAACTAGCATCTTATGGGTAAGTTACAAATTGCCACACTGATAATCCACCCCTAAAAATAGACCCACTGGACCCACTGGGAGGACACCTTGACAGTAACCTGAACTTAGACCACCATGTGTTTACTGTGGTGAGAAAATCATTCTGTATTGCACAATGTACAAGTAAGTGCATGGCATCCTAGTCCAAGGATATCATTATTCTGCTGTTCTCAGCTCTCGTCAGGCAAGTCATCTCGTTCAATGCACCCATCAGCCTGTACCTGACCAGACGCGTGCAACAGCTTGAGACACCAAAGATTCCTCACAAAAAGAATCTTCTTCTTCTTTTGGCTTTTCCCGGTTAGGGGTCGCCACAGTGGATCACCTTGTCTGCTCATGATTGGCAGTGGAGTTTTACAGTGTCGAGTTGCCAGCCCGGCGCCCAACCTTCCACAGAAGGCACACACACGCACACCTAGGGTCAATGTAGAGTGTCCAATCCACCTGCAGCATGTCTTTGGGATGTGGGAGGAAACTGGAGCACCTGGAGGAAACCCATGCGACCACAGGGAGGACATGCAGACTCCGCACAGAAGGCACCCCAGCCGAGGATTGAACTGGAGAACCTCTTGCTGTGAGGCGGCAATGCTAACCACTGCACCACCGTGGCCGCCCTACTGTATGGAGTAAACAAGTCCTATACTAACCATCTCACAGCCCTGTCCCTGTACTCAGTTTCCTACAGACTGCTGAAGTACAGTCTATGCCTAGCCTAAAAGGCATTCCATGATCCTATACTAATGAATTTGCTGCATATCCACAAAACAAATGGCATCAGAAATACCCATTCTATGGACCTAAGCCCTGTCTGTGACATAAAATGGGCATGATAGAGGGATTATTCCTTCTCTGGAACAAGCTTCCCATCCATGTGAAACGAAGCTCATCCCTAACCCAATTCAAATGGAACTTGGACTAAAGGATGGGAAATCACAAGTTTACCTCCGGTTTTGCATCTATATCCCTAGTAGACAGGGGCAGCCAGTTAATGCTTGATGTGTACAAGTCTATACTGTAACTGTAAATTCCTTGGGATATTGACATGTCAGCAATATTTTGATAAATGTGGAGTAAGCTTGGCTAGGCTTAAAATGGCTCTTGAACCTATGAACCTATAAAATTTAAACATCTTCCCAAAAATGGGGTAAAAGAATTATCACAGACTCATTGAAACCCAAATCCTCAAGATATTTTTTCACTACTGTTATCTTAAACCATATTACAGTTGTCAGAGATTAATACCTAGCTCACAAAATAGTAAAGCACAGTGCAGTGTCTTGCCTAAAATGATAGACATAGCAGTGTTCTTGTAAGAAAAAGATATTGCAAACTAAATACAGCACCCAGTTTTTGAGTCCTTCAGTGACTCTCGGTGCCCTCCCAAAGTATCATTTTTTCCTTTCACTGATTGTCTTGCTAATGTTGATAATGTTTATGTTGAAATTTTTACTGCTAGCATTTGGTTTTGGTTAATCGTTAGTGTGACAGTGAGAAACTCCTACTCACAGCATCCTGATCTGAATTTTCTGTACTAAAACAACATATCACTATAGGTTAGGAATCTCCAACAGTTAACTTGTTTATTTGTTTCCATTACATGAGACTGACTTTCAGTTTCAGTGCTGCATACACTAGGATTCAGGAGGAAAAAGTCAATGTGAGTTTTACCTTCTCATCTGCTGGTTAGCCTTTTTATTAAACTTTTATTAAACTTTGAAACTGGTCCAGTAATACTACCAATAACTTCACTGGAGAAGGAATCATGTGTCCTCTTTTTCAAAAGGGGTGGCTTGTGGTATGAGCTGTTTCCAGTAAAAAAAATGAATTATTTTTCTGGTTTGCTTTTTTTTTTTTAATTCTAGCTTTATTTATTTATTTATTTAGTTAGTTAGTTAGTTTTGTTCCCTTACTTGAGCATGGATTGTGTGCGTCTATTTGTGCCCAACATTTAGGAAGTTAAGTATTGTGTGTGTGCATGTTTGTGTATATGTATTCATTCATTCATTCATTCATTTCATCTCAATTAAAATTCAGAAGTACAAATCCACAGTCATTCAAGTGGCTGAAACTGATGGGTATAGGGGCTGTTTGTGATAAAATTACTTTATATGTGAATAAGGGATTGCAGAGTATCTAAAAGTACCAAGATGAAAAATTAATTATTTTCATTTTTTTTCATCACAAACATTACCATTGTACACAATGAGAGATTGTCTGCATCTGGGCGGGTTATGTCTGATAATAACTAATCATTGGCATAGCTGTGCAGCAAGTAACATAGCTGTCTTGTGATGTGTGATATTTCAGTTTGAGTTTTTGGCTGTGATTCCTTCTGGGAAGAATCTGCATGTATTCCCTGTCTTTATATAGGTTTTATCCAGGTGCAATGATTCCCTCCCTCAGGTACTTGGATGTACAAAGTATGCCTGTGGCCATTTGAGTGTTTACTTTCATCCCAAACTAATACCAGAAGAGCACACAGAAGCTTACTATCATTTTGGAGGAGTAGGGAGACAGGTATTATTCCCATTTAAGATTTATAGATTCTTGCAAGCATTTGATATCTCTGTTTATTGGGAACTATGGCTTTGTTGGCTTTGAATATTAAACTTTAAACACAACTTAATTTTCCTTGAAAGAAAACTAAAACTGAATTTATTTCCTTACTCATGATCATGCCATTGTTGGATAAAAAGATTATAAAAAAATAAATAAATAAAATAGAAAAAAATAAATAAATAAAATACTTCAGAGCATCTAGAACTTGGAGGAGTCCTAACAGTCTCCCAAGCTTTTGGCTTTATTCTTTCTAAAATTCCTAGAGTGGTGTCTTGCTTTGAAGTAACCAACTGACAGTGTATTCTTGCATGAGTTAAACAAATAAGTCTAGTTATAGATCTGAATTTTAATATTATTATAAGCAAGTATAAGCCATTTTAATCACTGCTAACTTTTGGAATAATGGTTAAGGTCATCACCTCCCATGCACAAGGTCCTGACCTGTGGCTAGTGCCTATAAGGGGAAAAAAAATCAAAACATGTGGAGTGTTTCCATCTCAGACTCACCCAAGAATGGAGTTGTGGGCAGCAGCACAGACCCTAGATAGTGAATGGTTGTAGAGACCAGCATTTTGGACATCTACTGTAGTGAGCAGTATCCTAGATAGAGAATGGTTGTAGAGACCAGCCTTTTGGACATCTACTGTAGTGAGCAGTATCGTCAGGACAGGAGAACATGGATCACAGACTGCACTGTATGACAGGACTACCTATGTGACTGTGTAAAATATGGCTCTAGATGATTTGGTAGTGTTGACTAATGTTGTCAAATGGGCATGAGTACTTGCCAGTGATAAGTGGGTTGAGGACCCGACCTATGCCTGGGATCCATGTGGATGGTGGAAGAGGTATATGTTCCCCTATTGGCCAGTGTGTGCCCACCATAAAGCCCAGCATCCCTGTGTCAGTAAGCTACTGGCTGGCTGCTGGCCAGTTGCCCAGCTTGGGTTACCACGGACAGCTCTGTTGAGCAAAAGCTAATCACAAAGGCCAATCAACCTGCTAAACATGAACTAAGAATTGCTACACTCAATGTACGTTCACTGACAAGATGGATCTTGGAAGTGGAAGACATGACGAGAAGGAGGAGGCTGGACATCCTATGTATCAAGGAGACAAAAGGGAAGGGCAGTGCAGCACAGCCACTTGGCCTGGATTCTAGAGTCTATTAGTCAGGAGAAGAACAGGCTAGAAATGGTGTGGGAATTGTGGTGAGGGAGCAGCTTCAGAAGACAATGAGGGATGTCATGGCAATCGGACTCCAGTGCTATGCTAGGGCAGTGTTTGTATTTTCAGCCTGTGCTCCACAGCAGGTTTGTTATAGTGAGGAAAAGAGTGGATTTAAACAGCAGTTGTAGGACCTACTAGATAAAGCAGGACAACACAAATTGGTGTTGATAATAGGTGACCTGAATGCACATATTGGGACAGATAGGACAGGACATGAAGATTGTCTGGGTCCACATGGCTGGGGCAACAGGAATAAAGAAGGAGAGGCCATTCAAGACTTTTGTCTGGCAAATAGCTTGATAGTGACCAACACATGATTCAACAAGAGAGACAGTCACAAGATCACATTTAAGAGTAGCCAACATCCAACTCAGGTAGACTTCCTCCAAGTAAGGAAAGGACACTGGGGTATAATCGGTGACTGCAATGTCAGCCCACAGTAAAATCCACTAGTTGCCACAATCAGCTGCAAGCAGTGGTCAGAGAAGGCTTTAAGGTCATCAGAGTCCAGGACAGATCGGGATGCAGCACAACTGAACTGACATTTGCCACGAGACAGAGAAGATGCTAGAGATGATGAACGACTCCAACTGGGCATTACTAGACTTGGAGAAAGCATATGACAAGGTCCCAAGAAGGCTGATTTGGCAGTCCTATGGTGTTTTGAAGTTCCAGAAACATAGGTAGAATTAGTGTAGACTATGTACAAGGACCCAGTGACTCAAGTATGAACAGTGCTTAGTCTCACAGTGGGATTCCCATTGGGAGTGGTACCTCTCAACCTGGAAACATCAAAAATCTGGACAAAGGCCCATGAAAAATAGGTACAAATCTGTACGCTGATTAACATAAAAGTTGCATATATAATTATGTAATTCCAATGGAATTGTGGGATACCAACTTTTAAACTCAAACTGAAGAACAGACAACCAAAATATGATCATGAAACACAAAATAAGCAGAAGAACAATAGTGTTTTATTTATATTAATATTTGAACTTGTGCAAATCTAAAATAAAATAAAATTAACTGTGGCTGCCACAGCAAATAGCAAACCCATTAAAAACTAAAATAATTCACTTTTTACCTTTTTATGTTTTATTTTTTTAGGGGGACAACAAGACCCCACTGCACCCCTACACCCCAGCCACATTATATATACTAACTCTTAGATCACCCTGCAGAGGAGGAAAGGACTAAATGATCTTACCTCACAGTAAAAATAACTTTAAGCTGTGAAATATGCATAATGCAGATTATCAATCCCTCTCTTTGATCTGGCTGTTGATAATATAAAAAAATGCATCTTGCAGCCTTACATAGAACACTAATAAGGATACCATCTTAAACTATGAGTAGCACACTAAAACATGCACGTACCTATCGTCTCCCAGGCCACTGCTTGCAAATGTTTAATCTCCCGGCCCCTACTTACACTTATCAAGGGTATCAGGTCTTGTCAAAGATTTGGGATACATGGCTAGGCTTAAAAAGGCCCTTGTGGTCATTAGATGTTTCTATTGGAAAGTAACTCTTATATGTAACAGAATTTTACCATGCACACAGAAACTGCAAAGTAACTCGTATATGCAACAGAATCTTACCATGCACACAGAAACCTTTTCTGAAGAAACTCATCCCTGCTAATTGATAAAGTAACGCTTGATTAAATCCATTCCACTATATATACAAATAAAAGGAAGATAACGCAGTGGCTGTAACTATTAAACACCAAGGGACAGCAAACCTTGATAAGAGACCACTGCCCATATTTTGAATACTACATCATGGTCACACAGGACTGCACTTCCATCCTGGAGTCGTTGTGCCCATGTCATTGTCTTGCACAGTACTATCATAGTACAGTCGCATTCCATCCCGGAGTTGTCATGCCATGTCATTGCCTTGCAGCGTACTATCATACTACAGTCACATTCCATCCTGGAGTCATCATGCCATGCCATTGTCTTGCACAGTATTATCATACTACAGTGGGTCTGCATCAGGGTTTCAGCTCTGAGCCCACTGCTGTTCATTCTGGAATACACTATCAAACAGGTGGGTGGGGACAGATCGACACAGTTGTTGTATGCAGACAGTATGACATTACAGGCAGACTCTGAGCAAGAACATCAGCAAAGGATAGGGGAATGGAATGCAAGACTGAAGGCACATGGGATGAAACTGAGTACAGATAAGACAGTGGTAATGGAAGCAAATGGAGGAATCAGAAGACGATGAGAATTGAGATGGAAAGGAAATAGTTGAACAGCTTAACATCTTCAAGTGTCTGGGAGGGTTTACTGAAGAGAAAGGAAGTCTGAATGAGGAGGCCACACTAGAATCAGAGGGGCTGCAGCCAATTGGCATAGAGTTTCAGGTATAGTGTATGACAGAAGAATGCAAAGAAACTGAAAAGCAAGGTATACAAAACAGTGATGTGAAAAGGACTACTGCATGGTACAGAAATCTGGGCAGTAAGGGCAGAGCAGTTGTGAAAACTGTAGGTGATGGAGATGAAATTCCTAGATGGGTAGTAGGATGCACAATGTGGGACAGAAGAAGAAGAAATTAGGACTTAAAGAGCAGAAGCCAAAGTAGTTCCAATTGCAGAAAATGTCAAAGAGAAAAGATTATGGTGGTTGCGGCACGTGCCGAAAAGCAGATCTGGTGAGGAAAATTTGGGACAGACAGGAAAAAGGGAAGAGGAAATGAGAGCACCCAGAAAAGAGGTGGATGGATTGTATGAGAGAAGACTTGAGACAGTCAGGCATGAGTGTCAAAGAAGATAGGAGAGTGGCACTTAATAGAGAAAGAGACGGCAATCACTGACATAACTTTCTGACCCCATGTAAAAAGTGGGAGAAAGGAGGTTGATGATGATGATGATATTATTTTTCTATCTCCCACACCTTTGATGTTACAACTCCATTAATCTGAAATATTATTGTCTTACACTGATTTTAGTGTTTCTAACTAACTTCCCCAAACCAACAATAAATCAAACCTCACCTCTACTATCCAACATATCCAAAAAGAGCTCTGACATCCTCCTCATAAATATAAACTTCAGAAGTCTCTTAAACAAAATACATGAACTCCACACCACCCTATCACTGTACATTCCTGACATTGAAACCTGGCTTAAACCCCACATCAGCAATAATGAAATCATTCCCCCTAGCTACAATATCCTCAGACAAGACAGGACAAGAAAACGAGGTGGAGGACTAGCAATTCTATATTAAGACACTCAACTGCAGGTA
Organism: Protopterus annectens; assembly: GCF_019279795.1. NCBI lineage: Eukaryota > Metazoa > Chordata > Ceratodontiformes > Protopteridae > Protopterus > Protopterus annectens. Next base: position 1,521,444,097 of record NC_056735.1, read on the forward strand.
AACATCCCGGATATTGATAATACAGAGCTCTTAGCATCATGTCTAAAAATCAATAACAGCAAACATATTGTCTAACTGGCTGTATACATACCACCAAATAACAACCCCTCCACAATAGAAAACCTTCTCTCATGGGCCTCAGACACATTTAGTCAAAAAACTATATTACTTGGTGATTTCAATACTGATTGGCAAACTTACTCATCAGATAACCCCTCAAATCATACCAACTTATGTGGTTTCACCCAACTGATTCATTAACCCACTAGAATTGACAAAACCAGCAACAAGCAATCCATTCTTGACTGGACCCTGACTAACAAACCCTTTCTAATCCACCTTTCAGGCTGTCTACCTGACAACCTAAGTGACCACCTACTAACCTTCTTTGTAAGACATTGTAGCCCACCCACAAAACCACAAAGGCATTTGACACAGTGTCCCATGAACAACTCCTACGTGAGCTTGCATCACTTGACATATCTAGAAACACTCTCACTTGGTTCCAAAATTACCTGTCTGACCACTATCAATCAGTCAAATGGCAAGATGACCTCTCCTCACCAGTTCCCATTACAGTAGGTGTTCCACAAGGCTCACTTCTTGGGCCTCTGCTCTTTACAATTCTGACCAATAACCTACACAAATCTACTAACCTTGCTTCCATTATACAATATGCAGATGACTCCACTGTCATCTGCACCGCACATACCCTAAACTAGAAGACAATACTCAAAAATGTTTTACTGCCGAGTCTTTCTTAGAAAAATACCAGTCATCCTTAATCCCAACAAAACCAGACAAATGCTATTCCTTAATCAATGTCACAAAACAAACTCCCCTGACCATGACTTTACAATCACCTTATCCAATCACACCTCAGAAGCCAAGCTACTAAGCATCATTCTAGATGATAAGTTAAAATTTGACAAACCTATATCTCATGCCATCAAAAAGGCCCACATTAAATTAGGCTCCCTTTACAGAATAAAACCATTCTTAACAAACTCTTCCAGACAAGCTATTGGCAGGACCTACCTACTATCCACTTTACTCTACACCTCCCCTATATTTACTAACCTCAAAAAATCAGAATTAAGCGAACTTGAATCATGTTACCATAAGATAGCCAGATTTGCTACTAACCTGCCCCGCAGAACCCATCATTGTCTTGCTCTGAAATAACTCAAATGGCCAGAGCTACCCAACCTTCTAACCCTAAACCAACTAACCATAACACATTCCATAATTTGCCTATCTGACAAATGTCCATTCCTACAGGACCTAATACAAACCTACCTTAATAGCAGGTCTCTATGATCCTCAAAAAATTACTACTTGAAGTTACAAAATCCAACAACAGTTTTGGAGACTCACTATATTCTATCTACGTAACTAAATCATGGCACCCCCCCAGAACATACTAAACACAGCAAACCTAATGCACTTCATAAAACTGCTAAAGTCCCACATAAACAACAACTGGTTATGCACGTGCTCCTCACCAGGCTGAACCCATTTCTCCCCTTCTCACTCTCTCTCTTCCTTTTCTCCACTTTCACTATATCTCTATGCTTACTGAATCCCTTACTTACTCCCATCCTCATCCTCTCTGTCCCTACTCTCCACTTTCAGTATATCTCTATGCTTACTGAATCCCTTACTTACTCCCATCCTCATCCTCTCTGTCCCTACTCTCCACTTTCAGTATATCTCTATGCTTACTGAATCCCTTACTTACTCCCATCCTCATCCTCTCTGTCCCTACTCTCCACTTTCAGTATATCTCTATGCTTACTGAATCCCTTACTTACTCCCATCCTCATCCTCTCTGTCCCTACTCTCCACTTTCACTATATCTCTATGCTTACTGAATCCCTTACTTACTCCCATCCTCATCCTCTCTGTCCCTACTCTCCACTTTCAGTATATCTCTGTTTGCTTACTGATCCCATGTGATTTTAAGTATAACAACATTAACAAATTACAGTAACAAACAGGTATATCTGACATACTACTCCATTGTATAGTAAGCTGTTGTACCTCTGAGATACTATTCCACTGAATGATTTCTTGACTCTAAGTGTAACTGTCAAAATATGTGCTACTAAGTGATCTTGTTAGGTCTATTACTAACTTGAATGGTGATAATATGTTATTATGTGATTTATTAATATCATTTCTGTGATTGTTTCTCTATTGTTTAAAATATTGACTGTTATGTTATTATTATGTGGAGCTTTTCTCCCCAGGCCTCCATTGAAAATGGGCAAATTTGCCCAGTCGGACTTCCCCAGCAAACGAATATAAAATAAATAAATAAATATATACATAAATATAAACACTCACAAGAAGTGCCTTTTATTTGCCACCTCATAGTTTGTGTGCTTCATTGTGCTACAAACTATGTATTGTTAATGGATTATGGCAACATCCTTATAATAGCCTTTAATTTTTTCTTATTCCTACTCCCCACAAGTCCCTCATGCATCCATGACACTAGCTGACCATGGGTCATCTGTGAATCAGGACTTTGTCCCTCTGTGCCATGTACCTAGGTGGTATTCACAGTGTTTATTCACCTTTGGTGATGTGTTCAGTTTTGTGATTAGGCTGTGTACATACAGTAGCTTTTAACTAATCAGGGACAATCATGGACACTTTTAAAATATAAGTACTATTAACTGGAAACATCGACAGAATAAAAGAATGTGAATTAATATATGTTTTCTGAAGTAAAAGAAGTCTATAACTAATTATTGTCATTATTTACTAAGTGCAATTCACCACATTTTCTCCAAAAGTCACCAATTTTTGGTGGTACTAAAATGGTCAGAACTAAAATTTGAATCAAAATCAGGGACATCCCTAAAAATTAGGGGCAGTGAGAGGAATGGCTGCATATTGCAAAGGTGCCACATGATGTGTAACATTTTAAGACGCAAAGGAACATGAACTACAGTCACCCAGTTGATGGAATGTTCATTTCTGTGCTTAATCTTGAAATATTTGAAAAATTCTGCTAGAAGTTCACAGATCCCACTTGGTTTTATAGCATAGGCAACATACCTATTGGTTATTTATTAAGTGTTAATGTGAAATGTAGAGAGTAGTGTACAGATCCCACTTGTTTTTATAACAGAGACACCATGCCTATTGGTTACACATTCAAGTATTAATAAGGTTACACACATACATACATACATACACACACACACACATACACACCACACACATGCACGCACACACACACACACACACACACACACACACACACACACACACACACACACACAGATAGATATATAGATAGATAGATAGATAGATAGATAGATAGATAGATAGATAGATAGATAGATAGACAGATAGATAGATAGATAGATAGATAGATAGATAGATGAGTCTATGTTTGATGGTCGAAATTACAAAACTTTGAACTCATATGGTTGGGACAATATGATTTAACTTTTGTAATGTTGAGCATTTAAAAAAAGAAGAAAAAAAAAACAGGCTAGCTAGTTGTTGCTGAAGCACCTACCAAGGGGAGAAAACGCTGAGAGAAGAAAAGAAGCCACTTTTGTGATTTTAAGTATTTTCTTCTGATTTCTTGTTAAGTTTTACTGCTTTGCCGCCTACTTTTTGGCAGTTTCCGGCTTGCTAAAGTTTATATCTGTAACAGTAACAGTACTTGGTACACATCTAGAGCCTGTTTACTGCATTTCCTCTGTTGCACTTAATTTAAAATCGTTTTTTTCTCTAAAAACTGCATTTTACCTGATTTTGGCCTAGCACTCAAGTGTGGGGTCATTTATTGCACTGTTGTGATTATTTTGCTGCTTGTGTATCTCTGCTACCTTTAAACTACAACAAAAAACAAAAAAAATCTTGCTTTTTTCCCACTTTCTGAAAGTTAAGAAAGTTCAGTTACTGATTTTCTGTTCTGAACTGTTTGGAAGTTTCTAGAAGACCAGTGCTTGCTTGGGCTAAAGGGAAGTCTCTGTGTTCACCAGTGGGAGTGGTTAACACTGAACAGCCTGCCTGTCCCTGGAGGAGTGGTGACTACCTAGAAGTGATAGTTTTATTGGCCATTTTGGGTCAATTCTAAACTACTTGATCTGTATCTCTTAAAACCCAGTTGCCTCATGGTTTTGGCATCTTTTCAGGCTTGCTAGTTGTTGCTGAAGCACCTACCAAGGGGAGAAAACGCTGACAGAAGAAAAGGAGCCACTTTTGTGATTTTAAGTATTTTCTTCTGATTTCTTAAGTTTTACTGCTTTGCGTTTACTTTTGGCATTTTCCGGCTTGCTAAAGTTTATATCTGTAACAGTAACAGTACTTGGTACACATCTAGAGCCTGTTTACTGCATTTCCTGTGTTGCACTTAATTTAAAATCGTTTTTTTCTCTAAAAACTGCATTTTACCTGATTTTGGCCTAGCACTCAAGTGTGGGGTCATTTATTGCACTGTTGTGATTATTTTGCTGCTTGTGTATCTCTGCTACCTTTAAACTACAACAAAAGGAAAAAAAAAATCTTGCTTTTTTCCCACTTTATGAAAGTTAAGAAAGTTCAGTTACAGATTTGCTGTTCGGAACTGTTTGGAAGTTTCTAGAAGGCCAGTGCTTGCTTGGGCTAAAGGGAAGTCTCTGTGTTCACCAGTGGGAGTGGTTAACACTGAACAGCCTGCCTGTCCTGGGAGGAGTGGTTACTACCTAGAAGCTGTAGTTTTATTGGCCATTTTGGGTCAATTCTAAACTCCTTGATCTGTCTCTCTTAAAACCCGGCTGCCTCGTGGTTTTGGCATCTTTTCAGGCTTGCTAGTTGTTGATGAAGCAACTACCAAGGGGAGAAAACGCTGAGAGAAGAAAATGAGCCATTTTTGTGATGTTAAGTATTTTCTTCTGATTTCTTAAGTTTTACTGCTTTGCCATTTACTTTTTGGCATTTTCCGGCTTGCTAAAGTTTATATCTGTAACAGTAACAGTACTTGGTACACATCTAGAGCCTGTTTACTGCAGTTTCTGTGTTGCACTTAATTTAAAATCGTTTTTTTCTAAAAACTGCATTTTACCTGATTTTGGCCTAGCACTCAAGTGTGGGGTCATTTATTGCACTGTTGTGATTATTTTGCTGCTTGTGTATCTCTGCTACCTTTAAACTACAACAAAAAGAAAAAAAAACAAAAAATCTTGCTTTTTTCCCACTTTCTGAAAGTTAAGAAAGTTCAGTTACAGATTTGCTGTTCTGAACTGTTTGGAAGTTTCTAGAAGGCCAGTGCTTGCTTGGGCTAAAGAGAAGTCTCTGTGTTCACCAGTGGGAGTGGTTAACACTGAACAGCCTGCCTATCCCTGGAGGAGTGGTTACTACCTAGAAGCTGTAGTTTTATTGGCCATTTTGGGTCAATTCTAAACTCCTTGATCTGTCTCTCTTAAAATCCGGCTGCCTCGTGGTTTTGGCATCTTTTCAGGCTTGCTAGTTGTTGCTTAAGCACCTACCAAGGGGAGAAAACGCTGAGAGAAGAAAATGAGCCACTTTTGTGATTTTAAGTATTTTCTTCTGATTTCTTGTTAAGTTTTTCTGCTTTTCCGCCTACTTTTTGGCATTTTCTGGCTTGCTAAAGTTTATATCTGTAACAGTAACAGTACTTGGTACACATCTAGAGCCTGTTTACTGCATTTCCTGTGTTGCACTTAATTTAAAATCGTTTTTTTCTATAAAAACTGCATTTTACCTGATTTTGGCCTAGCACTCGAGTGTGGGGTCATTTATTGCACTGTTGTGATTATTTTGCTGCTTGTGTATCTCTGCTACCTTTAAACTACAACAAAAAAAAACAAAAAACTCTTGCTTTTTTCCCACTTTCTGAAAGTTAAGAAAGTTCAGTTACAGATTTGCTGTTCTGAACTGTTTGGAAGTTTCTAGAAGGCCAGTGCTTGCTTGGGCTAAAGGGAAGTCTCTGTGTTCACCAGTGGGAGTGGTTAACACTGAACAGCCTGCCTGTCCCTGGAGGAGTGGTTACTACCTGGAAGCTGTAGTTTTATTGGCTATTTTGGGTCAATTGTAAACTCCTTGATCTGTCTCTCTTAACACCCGGCTGCCTCGTGGTTTTGGCATCTTTTCAGGCTTGCTAGTTGTTGCTGAAGCACCTAGCAAGGGGAGAAAATGCTGAGAGAAGAAAAGGAGCCACTTTTGTGATTTTAAGTATTTTCTTCAGATTTCTTGTTAAGTTTTAGTGCTTTGCCGCCTACTTTTTGGCATTTTCCGGTTGCTAAAGTTTATATCTGTAACAGTAACAGTACTTGGTACACATCTAGAACCTGTTTAATGCATTTCCTATGTTGCACTTAATTTAAAATAGTTTTTTTTTCTCTAAAAACTGCATTTTACCTGATTTTGGCCTAGTACTCAAGTGTGGGGTCATTTATTGCACTGTTGTGATTATTTTGCTGCTTGTGTATCTCTGCTACCTTTAAACTACAACAAAAAGAAAAAAAAACAAAAAAAAATCTTGCTTTTTTCCCACTTTCTGAAAGTTAAGAAAGTTCAGGTACAGATTTGCTGTTCTGAACTGTTTGGAAGTTTCTAGAAGGCCAGTGCTTGCTTGGGCTAAAGGGACGTCTCTGTGTTCACCAGTGGGAGTGGTTAACACTGAACAGCCTGCCTGTCCCTGGAGGAGTGGTTACTACCTAGAAGCTGTAGTTTTATTGGCCATTTTGGGTCAATTCTAAACTCCTTGATCTGTCTCTCTTAAAACCCGGCTGCCTCGTGGTTTTGGCATCTTTTCAGGCTTGCTAGTTGTTGATGAAGCACCTACCAAGGGGAGAAAACTCTGAGAGAAGAAAAGGAGCCACTTTTGTGATGTTAAGTATTTTCTTCTGATTTCTTAAGTTTTACTGCTTTGCCGTCTACTTTTTGGCATTTTACGGCTTGCTAAAGTTTATATCTGTAACAGTAACAGTACTTGGTACACATTTAGAGCCTGTTTACTGCATTTCCTGTGTTGCACTTAATTTAAAATCTTTTTTTCTCTAAAAAGTGCCTTTTACCTGATTTTGGCCTAGCACTCAAGTGTGGGGTCATTTATTGCACTGTTGTGATTATTTTGCTGCTTGTGTATCTCTACTACCTTTAAACTACAACAAAAAGAAAAAAAAAAAAAAAATCTTGCTTTTTTCCCACTTTCTGAAAGTTAAGAAAGTTCAGGTACAGATTTGCTGTTCTAAACTGTTTGGAAGTTTCTAGAAGGCCAGTGCTTGCTTGGGCTAAAGGGAAGTCTCTGTGTTCACTAGTGGGAGTGGTTAACACTGAACAGCCTGCCCGTCCCTGGAGGAGTGGTTACTACCTAGAAGCTGTAGTTTTATTGGCCATTCTGGGTCAATTCTAAACTCCTTGATCTGTCTCTCTTAAAACCTGGCTGCCTCGTGGTTTTGGCGTTTTTTCATGCTTGCTAGTTGTTGCTGAAACACCTACCAAGGGGAGAAAACATTGAGAGAAGAAAAGGAGCCACTTTTGTGATTTTAAGTATTTTCTTCTGACTTCTTGTTAAGTTTTACTGCTTTACCGCCTACTTTTTGGCATTTTCCTGTTGCTAAAGTTTATATCTGTAACAGTAACAGTACTTGGTACACATCTAGAGCCTGTTTAATGCATTTCCTATGTTACACTTAATTTAAAATAGTTGTTTTCTCTAAAAACTGCATTTTACCTGATTTTGGCCTAGTACTCATGTGTGGGGTCATTTATTGCACTGTTGTGATTATTTTGCTGCTTGTGTATCTCTGCTACCTTTAAACTACAACAAAAAGAAAAAAAAATCTTGCTTTTTTCCCACTTTCTGAAAGTTAAGAAAGTTCAGTTACAGATTTGCTGTTCTGAACTGTTTGGAAGTTTCTAGAAGGCCAGTGCTTGCTTGGGCTAAAGGGAAGTCTCTGTGTTCACCAGTGGGAGTGGTTAACACTGAACAGCCTGCCTGTCCTTGGAGGAGTGGTTACTACCTAGAAGCTGTAGTTTTATTGGCCATTTTGGGTCAATTCTAAACTCCTTGATCTGTCTCTCTTAAAACCCAGTTGCCTCATGGTTTTGGCGTCTTTTCAGGCTTGCTAGTTGTTGATGAAGCAACTACCAAGGGGAGAAAACGCTGAGAGAAGAAAAGGAGCCACTTTTGTGATGTTAAGTATTTTCTTCTGATTTCTTAAGTTTTACTGCTTTGCCGTTTACTTTTTGGCATTTTCCGGCTTGCTAAAGTTTATATCTGTAACAGTAACAGTACTTGGTACACATCTAGAGCCTGTTTACTGCATTTCCTGTGTTGCACTTAATTTAAAATCGTTTTTTTCTCTAAAAACTGCATTTTACCTGATTTTGGCCTAGCACTCAAGTGTGGGGTCATTTATTGCACTGTTGTGATTATTTTGCTGCTTGTGTATCTCTGCTACCTTTAAACTACAACAAAAGGAAAAAAAAAATCTTGCTTTTTTCCCACTTTATGAAAGTTAAGAAAGTTCAGTTACAGATTTGCTGTTCGGAACTGTTTGGAAGTTTCTAGAAGGCCAGTGCTTGCTTGGGCTAAAGGGAAGTCTCTGTGTTCACCAGTGGGAGTGGTTAACACTGAACAGCCTGCCTGTCCTGGGAGGAGTGGTTACTACCTAGAAGCTGTAGTTTTATTGGCCATTTTGGGTCATTTCTAAACTCCTTGATCTGTCTCTCTTAAAACCCGGCTGCCTCGTGGTTTTGGCATCTTTTCAGGCTTGCTAGTTGTTGATGAAGCAACTACCAAGGGGAGAAAACGCTGAGAGAAGAAAAGGAGCCATTTTTGTGATGTTAAGTATTTTCTTCTGATTTCTTAAGTTTTACTGCTTTGCCATTTACTTTTTGGCATTTTCCGGCTTGCTAAAGTTTATATCTGTAACAGTAACAGTACTTGGTACACATCTAGAGCCTGTTTACTGCAGTTCCTGTGTTGCACTTAATTTAAAATCGTTTTTTTCTCTAAAAACTGCATTTTACCTGATTTTGGCCTAGCACTCAAGTGTGGGGTCATTTATTGCACTGTTGTGATTATTTTGCTGCTTGTGTATCTCTGCTACCTTTAAACTACAACAAAAAGAAAAAACAAAAAAATCTTGCTTTTTTCCCACTTTCTGAAAGTTAAGAAAGTTCAGTTACAGATTTGCTGTTATGAACTGTTTGGAAGTTTCTAGAAGGCCAGTGCTTGCTTGCGCTAAAGAGAAGTCTCTGTGTTCACCAGTGGGAGTGGTTAACACTGAACAGCCTGCCTATCCCTGGAGGAGTGGTTACTACCTAGAAGCTGTAGTTTTATTGGCCATTTTGGGTCAATTCTAAACTCCTTGATCTGTCTCTCATAAAACCCGGCTGCCTCGTGGTTTTGGCATCTTTTCAGGCTTGCTAGTTGTTGCTCAAGCACCTACCAAGGGGAGAAAACGCTGAGAGAAGAAAATGAGCCACTTTTGTGATTTTAAGTATTTTCTTCTGATTTCTTGTTAAGTTTTGCTGCTTTTCCGCCTACTTTTTGGCATTTTCTGGCTTGCTAAAGTTTATATCTGTAACAGTAACAGTACTTGGTACACATCTAGAGCCTGTTTACTGCATTTCCTGTGTTGCACTTAATTTAAAATCGTTTTTTTCTATAAAAACTGCATTTTACCTGATTTTGGCCTAGCACTCGAGTGTGGGGTCATTTATTGCACTGTTGTGATTATTTTGCTGCTTGTGTATCTCTGCTACCTTTAAACTACAACAAAAAAAAAAAAAAAAAAAAACTTGCTTTTTTCCCACTTTCTGAAAGTTAAGAAAGTTCAGTTACAGATTTGCTGTTCTGAACTGTTTGGAAGTTTCTAGAAGGCCAGTGCTTGCTTGGGCTAAAGGGAAGTCTCTGTGTTCACCAGTGGGAGTGGTTAACACTGAACAGCCTGCCTGTCCCTGGAGGAGTGGTTACTACCTAGAAGCTGTAGTTTTATTGGCTATTTTGGGTCAATTGTAAACTCCTTGATCTGTCTCTCTTAACACCCGGCTGCCTCGTGGTTTTGGCATCTTTTCAGGCTTGCTAGTTGTTGCTGAAGCACCTAGCAAGGGGAGAAAATGCTGAGAGAAGAAAAGGAGCCACTTTTGTGATTTTAAGTATTTTCTTCTGATTTCTTGTTAAGTTTTACTGCTTTGCCGCCTACTTTTTGGCATTTTCCGGTTGCTAAAGTTTATATCTGTAACAGTAACAGTACTTGGTACACATCTAGAACCTGTTTAATGCATTTCCTATGTTGCACTTAATTTAAAATAGTTTTTTTTCTCTAAAAACTGCATTTTACCTGATTTTGGCCTAGTACTCAAGTGTGGGGTCATTTATTGCACTGTTGTGATTATTTTGCTGCTTGTGTATCTCTGCTACCTTTAAACTACAACAAAAAGAAAAAAAAATCTTGCTTTTTTCCCACTTTCTGAAAGTTAAGAAAGTTCAGTTACAGATTTGCTGTTCTGAACTGTTTGGAAGTTTCTAGAAGGCCAGTGCTTGCTTGGGCTAAAGGGACGTCTCTGTGTTCACCAGTGGGAGTGGTTAACACTGAACAGCCTGCCTGTCCCTGGAGGAGTGGTTACTACCTAGAAGCTGTAGTTTTATTGGCCATTTTGGGTCAATTCTAAACTCCTTGATCTGTCTCTCTTAAAACCCGGCTGCCTCGTGGTTTTGGCATCTTTTCAGGCTTGCTAGTTGTTGATGAAGCACCTACCAAGGGGAGAAAACGCTGAGAGAAGAAAAGGAGCCACTTTTGTGATATTAAGTATTTTCTTCTGATTTCTTAAGTTTTACTGCTTTGCCGTCTACTTTTTGGCATTTTCCGGCTTGCTAAAGTTTATATCTGTAACAGTAACAGTACTTGGTACACATCTAGAGCCTGTTTACTGCATTTCCTGTGTTGCACTTAATTTAAAATCTTTTTTTCTCTAAAAAGTGCCTTTTACCTGATTTTGGCCTAGCACTCAAGTGTGGGGTCATTTATTGCACTGTTGTGATTATTTTGCTGCTTGTGTATCTCTACTACCCTTAAACTACAACAAAAAGAAAAAAAAACAAAAAAAAATCTTGCTTTTTTCCCACTTTCTGAAAGTTAAGAAAGTTCAGGTACAGATTTGCTGTTCTGAACTGTTTGGAAGTTTCTAGAAGGCCAGTGCTTGCTTGGGCTAAAGAGAAGTCTCTGTGTTCACCAGTGGGAGTGGTTAACACTGAACAGCCTGCCTGTCCCTGGAGGAGTGGTTACTACCTAGAAGCTGTAGTTTTATTGGCCTTTAATTCTAAACTCCTTGATCTCTCTCTCTTAAAACCCTACAACTCTCTCTTTGTGCGGTTTTGCACAATGAGCAGCGTCGGGCAGCGCCGCCTAAACAGGTGTAAACTATTCCAGGCTTCACAAAGTCTGCTCTTCACTTTTTCCCTTAGAACTGTTCAAACTCTCAAATTAATTACTCTATTCTCTTTCTAAAGCCCTGCACTTGCTCAGCTCTTATAAGGAAACACTAACTAACTAAAGCACTACACCCTCCTTGACTTCTCATAAGTATTAGGCTCCCGATTGGTCCTTCCTGATCAAGTGAAAAATCAGTTCCCTTCCCTAATCTGATCAGTAAAAAAACAGTTCCCTATACTAATCTGGTATGTCTCTTCTCAAGACTGAGGTGGAATCCTTCAAAGCCCCTGGGCCAGAGGATAATACAGCCCAATCCGCAGAATCCTTTACAAATGCATTCTATGAGCACCTGCAGGAATGCATGGATCGTGTTATCCCAAATAAAACCAAGACTCACTCCTCCAAAAACAGGAGACCGGTCTGGTGGACCACGGCCATAAATAAGCTATACAACAGAAGGAGGAAGCTACTACATGACAGAGCAAAATCCCAAAAAGGGAAGGCATCTCTTATCAGTATTAGCAAGAAACTTTGATCCCTCATAAAATCATCAAAGGCCAGTTTCGAAAGAAAAATTGCCCTAGACACTAAAGATAATCACAAGGCCTTCTTTAGTTATGTCAGGAACATGGACGGAAACTCCCAGATATGCTCTGAATTGTTGCATAACGCTACAAAATATACCGAACCTACAGATATAGCCAACATCCTGGCAGACAGATTCAGCACAAACTTCTTCCCCCCTTCCCCCCCAAAAGAGCAAATGCCTATCCCAACTGAATGTAACCTCCCTGACATCACAGATGCACAGGTGAAAGCTGCCCTCTCCAAAGCAAAAAACACAGCATCTATGGGACCGGACGGTGTCCCAGGCTGTGTCTTACATGAGTTCCAAGAAGAACTGAACCCTCACATTAAGTCACTGTTCAAACTTAGCCTTACTACAGGATATGTACCCAAAGAATGGCGTACAGCTACAGTGGTCCTACTCCACAAAGGTGGTGCCTCAACGGACCCCAGAAACTATCGCCCCATAAGCCTGACTAGTCTGGTCTGTAAAGCTATGGAGCGTATTATCATGGAACTCATAAACAAAGACATTGGGAGCCTCCAGACACTGAACCCTACCCAATTCGGCTTTGTTAAGGGCAGATCCTGCCTCTTAAACCTAGTTGATTTCTTTGAAACAGTTACCAAAGCCATTGATGAGGGCAAGATAGTCCACACAGCCTACCTGGACCTCGCAAAAGCCTTTGACACAATACCCCACTCGGGCATCATAAATAAGCTTACCAGCTTAAATATCAACCCCTATATCACAAGATGGGTTGCAAACTGGCTCAGAGATAGAACCCACATGGTAAGAATTGCAGGTGCCATGTCCGAATCCAAACCAGTTACAAGTGGCGCCCCACAGGGCTCAGTTCTGGGACCTCTCTTGTTCGGTATATACTTCTTTGAGGTTCAGGCTAACACGGGGGGATTATGGCTGACAAAGTTCGCAGATGACTGCAAACTAGGGGCCATAATCAAATCTCCAGCTGACACAAGCATCCTCCAAAAGGGTCTCACAGAGACGGATGCTTGGTGCCAGAGCCATGGCCTCAAGCTAAATGCTAAAAAGTGCATAGTCATCCCCTTTGGGAAAAACAAGGTGCCCACAAATTACCACATAGGTGGTAATCCATTAAGTATGGAAGAAGTAATTAGAGATTTGGGGACCAACGTAGATAGTAATCTCTCCTTTGATAATCACGTTGCCAAAGTGGTTAGAAAGACCTTCTATATAGCCCACCTTATCATGAAAGGGTTCGCATCTAGATCAAGAGAGGTCATTGTGCCCCTCTACTCGTCACTCATCAGGCCCATAATTGAATACAATGCCCCTTTTTGGAAGTACCTAACCCGACACCTGCAGTAACTGGAGAGACCCCAAAAGTACCTCACCAAGAGGATCATGGGCTACAAACAGATGTCCTATGCAGCTCGACTAAAGAAACTCCAGCTCTACTCAGTTGCTTACCGCCTACTCACAGGCGATCTATGCCTGACGTACAAAGCCATGTCAAACCCAGAATTAATGGACATGCTTCACCTCAAAAAATCCAAGTCCCTTAGAGCTACACGCTCCAGGGGCCTAAACCTCAGCACAAAAATAAATAGGACATGCTGGAGGGACAGATTCATTTCCCAGAGGCTCCCCTCACTCTGGAATAGAATCCCAATTCATGTTAGACATAGCCCCTCGCTGACCCTCTTCAAGCGAAATCTGGACGCGTGGATGGGAAATCGCAAATTCACCCCTGGGATCTCTTCTTTGTCCCTGCTAGACAGAGGCACAGTAAACTAATCTTAAAAGGGTACCTTCTGTGACCTACTTTACAGAGGCACAGTAGGCTAATCTAATAGGGAGGCGGAAGCCAAATACACTCTGGCTAGGCTTATAAATGCCCTAGGGCAGATAGCCTAGTATCTACCTATGAACCTATGAACCTATAAAAATAAATAAAAAAACATATATGCAGCACCCCCACACACCCCCGCTATTAAAATATACCAACTCCAAGATCACAGTACAGCGAGGAAAAGGGAATATTCCCATTCTGCGGTGTACGGAGATCTCCGTTTAAATGTTTGAAGTTTTAGAACTTTGATCATATGGTTTCAGCCATATGAAATTCGAAGTTCTGAACTTCAATCATTTAATTAGGACCCATGTGTGTGTGTGTGTGTATATATATATACCTATATATATATATATATATATATATATATATATATATTTATATATATAAATAGATAGATATAGTATTTCACTGATGTAAAATTCCATGTCCTAATCTCATAATCTCCTTTTTATTTCATCTCAGTGCAGCATTTGTACTGTATTAGTATCAATCTGAAATGCACCATAACTTGTGGTAGTACAGAACAATTATTGTACTTTCCCTAGTGCACTGGAAATAATTTCTTCTGTGTTGCTATATTGTACTATTTTCCTTGTCCTGTTATGAAGTATTATAAGGTACTGTTTCCACGTTTAGTAATTTATCTTTCAGCAGTTTGGACAATAGGTAGTAAATAACAGAAATAGATAAACAGCATTACTTAATCTTTAGGCCAGCGAGAATGAATGCCATTCCCCATCAGTTCATATGTGGTTACCAGACTATCAGCTCAACAGCCATTTTAAGCCAAGCTAAGTTTGCCCCAAATTTACCAAAATATTGCTGACATGTCAATAATGCAAGAGATTTTGCAGTTATGATATGGGTTTGTACACATTAAGCATTCATAAGTTGATCCTGTCCAATAGGGGCATAGGAGCCAAACCAGTGGTAAATTTGCATTTCCTCATCTACCGGCCCAAGTTACATTTGAATAGGGTTAAGAATAAGCTTTGCTTCACATGGACGGGAAATCTGCTCCAGAGAAGGGATAATCTTTGAGATATATACCTGTCCCTCCAACATGTGTTGTTTATGTTGTAGATGGCATGCAATTTATTTCTAGCCTTCTCTAAATGACCTTCAGCCAATCCATGTTCTGCATACATGGAAAATTTAGTGACAATAAGTAGTGTAAATGATGACATAGACATGTTCTTGGAACAATGAAACAGTCGTAACTGGGATCTGTGATGTTAAATTAATTATGAGGTGTGAAGGATAAAAGAAGCACTGCATTCTTAATGGAAGATATAATGACTGATGTCATTTTGATAAGGAGCTAAAGAAAAAAAGGAGTCTTGCTTGTTTTATATATTTTTTCTCAGCAGAAGTGCTATCAATATGATAGAGCTCTCAGGCATTTTATTTGGAGTGCTACAGAAAGAATGCTAAGCAATGAAAGTACCTTATGTGCTAGTAATGAAATTTGTACCTAGACGGAAGATTAGAAGAATTTGAATGTGTTTTATCAGCCTCTTAAATCATCAGTCCTTATCAGTCAAGTACTTTTCTCCTTCTATAAGCTCACCAAACTGTTTTTGATTGCCTGTCCACCCTTTATTTCAGTTACTGTGTGTGAACCCACTTCATTTTAAAATGAACTGCTTTATGTAACCTTTTCTTTCTGTGTCAGATCAGTGCTTCCTCATCTTGACCCTGAAACAGTATTTATTTCCTTATATACCTAAGAGCATGTAGACTTAAACCCTGATTTTCTGCTATACAGAAGTCTACTGCCTTCCTGAATTTTGAGAGGAACCAACAGGTTTGTGTCTGTTAATTGTTTGCAGTTTTTCTTCATATAGTACTTAATATGGACGTCAAAACATTTTAGTTACCCTCTTTTGGGCTACTTCTGTCCTGTCCTGCCTATTTGTCTGAGTAGATGGGCTTCAGCAGAAGTGTATTCTTCTGAGTGGATATAACATCATACATACATGTATAGATACATAGATACATACATACATACATACATACATACATACAAATATTACAGGCATGGACAATAATGCCCTTCTAGCCTGCCAATATACCAAAACAGTCATTCCCATAATAAGTGTCCAGAATGTTCTTAAAAATATCTAAATCAGTGCTTGCTTTAATGTATCTGGTAGTCTTTTCTATGCAAAGGTGAAGCTAGTTCAACTAGCACCCTGTACCAGTCCCAAAAACTAGTACCGCACCTCTCAGCTTTTCAAAAAGTGCACTGCCCAATCCACATGCCCCCACCCCACCCCACCCCAGCTCTTCAAGTGAAGAGCAAAAAAGATCTGCTCTGCAACTTTTACTGGCACTACACAAATCAGGTGCTGGTGGTGTTCCCAAAACACAGGAGCCATCTAGCCAACCAGGTCTTGTTTCTGCAGCCTGACCCCACCTCGCTCCTCCGTAGCTGAGGGTTCAATTTAAAAAAAATAAAAAGTCTGCCATCAGGTACATGGAGTTCCTAAAATGCAGGAGTCACTCAGGTCTCATTTTTGTGTCCTGCCTCTCTTTCTCAGATTTTATGGGGGGGCAAGTCTTATTTTTTTTCTTTTAAAATGTGCAAATGTAGCAAGCAGTTGCTACAATTTATACCATGCTCGGAGTGCTACAAAAAGAAATGAATCTACAGTTGCATTCATTGTTTGCTGTATTAAATATTCACCTTTCAGCCTATGTCTCCCAAATCTCATTTGCATAGTTTTGATATATTTATCAGCATATTATTTTCCTGTGCCCAAATGGTCAATTTAGTCAAGTTCTTTTGTACACGTGCCCTACCTGCAAGATAAGTAATCAGTTTATCCATTTTCAAGTCATCTGCATACATATCAGATGAAAAAATAAGATGTGAACAATACAATCTAAACAGGTATAGAACTAGGGCAGAGCCCTGTGAGACCCCCTGACTGTAATCCAGAATTTCATCTGTCCAATTGCTGTATGGCATTTGCCATGTTCCTATTTGTAAGTTGTGCAACTATCCATCTTATCAAGATTACATCAATACCTAGTTGTGCTAATTTATTGATCTATTGATTGAATTGATTGATTTATTGATTGAAGTTAAAATCTTTGTAGATTATATCACAAGACAAATATTAATTTATAGCTATTATATTGTTATAGAACATCACATTACAGGTGGTTATAGATCTATTTTCAACACATACATGCTGATATATGGCTTCAAGTCCCAACCTTTCCAAGCCCAATAATAACTTATTCAGAATAACTTTCTCAATTATTTTCCCCAACAAGGAAGTAAACTGATGGGTCTGTATGACTCTGGGTGTGTCATATTCCCCTCTCCATTAAAAATGGGTTTAACAAATGCATATCTCCAATCCTGAGACATCTCCCCATGCTTTAATGACCTAGTGAATAACAGATATAATGGCACTGTAAATTCATGCCAAAGAGTTCTCAAGTTATTATTACTAATTCCATCTCCTCCCTGTGCTTTGTTTCAGTCCAGTTTGCTTTGTTCTTTTTCAATATAATCTAATTTAATTTTAGTATCTGAAGTTACCTAGATGGTACTATGAAATTTACCACCCCCTCTGTGGAGCCAAACTGCTTTGCATATGATTTTGTAAATACATCCATAATCTGTTATGTTTGAGAATACATTTTAAGACCTACACACATTATCAGTTTGTATGACTTTACTCCTAGCACATCTTATGCAGCCACAAAATGGTGTCCTATTATCCTTAATAGCTTTATATACATTTTCTTCAATTTTTTCTTGATCATGTCTCATACTGTATTTAATTTGCTTGTCCAGCTTGACTAGGAAATGAACAGACAGCAAACCGATCCAATATGCTCACAGAGAAGTGTAGAGTCCACACCAATGGTGTCAATAAACACGTTCTTTAATGTAAACTTTTTTAAAAACAGTAAAACTCATTCTGAAATATACACAAAGCGCTTTTCGTCTCACCAAATGTGAGACTTCTTCAGGTAAAAACATTGAACAAGTAAAAACATATAAATATAAATTAATCACCACATGTTTGAAAAAAATCCTTAAGTACATAACGTGTGTACTTTTCTAGTCTCACAGCTTGTCTATTGTTGTGTGATCTTACCAATGAAAGGTCACAAAAGTTGTACCTGCAGTTAGCATAAATAATAACTGAGCTACAGTACTGCTAGGTACTACTGTTCTATTCATTATAACCCACCCAGCTTACGACAGCTCACAGTTCTGACAGCATATATTTGACCCAAGATGAAGTAAGGGTTAGGATGATATTTTTATAGTCAGTGACTACTTTTCCCCTTTAGGGAATTTGGTCTAGTTTTGTTACATAATTTGCAAGCCAGAGAATGGATGAACTTGTAAACAGCACTCAGCAACATTTGTGTGCCGTCTCTTTGCTTATTTATTTATTTGTTTATTTATTTACTCAGCATTTATTATCAGAGGTAGAGCACTGTACCAAAAGACCATCTTTAGGCTCAGTCTGGGATAAAACAAGTACAAAACATAAATATACAAGAACATGTTTTTATTTTACTGATTATCTCTTTCTCGTTCTCTCTCTCTCTCTCTCTCTCTGAATATAGTATATTTAAGTATATGTAAATGTATATGTATATAATGTCCCCTCTCGTTCGCTCTCTCTCTCTCTCTCTATATATATATATATATATATATATACATATATATATATATATATATATATATATATATATATATATATAGACAGATATAGATTATATATATATATATATATATAAATATGGGTCCACTTTTTAATTACGAAAGACCAAAATCTTGAGTTTTGAGATACAGAACTCAAAACATCGAGATTTTGGAATCTTGAAAGTGAAACTAAAAGAATGCTTTTGCAGAGGGGCAAGCCCCCCTGCTCCCCCCTCACTTTAATATTCCAACTCCGAGATTGTGCTACAGTGAAGAGAACGGTAAGCGGAAAAGGAACATTACCATTCTCTTCACTGTAGCGTGATCTCTGAGTTGGTATATTAAAGTAGGGGCGGTATGGTGGGGCATAGCCCCCCATGTGGGGGGGTGCCGGGGGCTTGCCCCCCTGCAAAAGCATTATTTTAGTTGTTTTTTTTTTTTGTTCACTTTTTAATTTTGAGATTCCAAAATCTCGACTTTCTCGGATCAGCATTTTGAAAGTCGAGATTTTGGTCGTTCTAAATTAAAAAGTGACCATATATATATATATATATATATATATATATATATATATATATATATATATATATACACATATATATATATATATATATATATATATATATATATATACATACATACATGGTATATGAACATACATTTAATGGACAAATCAAGTTGTTGAGCAGAAAATAAGCCAGTATAGCTAACTGAAAATAAGCTGAGCACACATTACCAGCTTTTTATTTTCTGTGGGAGACTGCTGTACAGCGGAATCAGGGAATTTGCCCTTTACCCACTGTAGTGCGATCTCAGAGTTGGTATATGTAATTAGCAAGGGATTCCATGCAAATAAAATGTTTTACTTAGTTTTATTTATTTTTAATAAATTGGTACTCATGGAATTGAGCATGAGTTAGATATAAATAGATGTAGATATAGATATAAATATAAATATACATATAACTATAGATATAGATTATCATTGGTATAGATAACCTAAAAGATTTCTACAGGCATAAAACTAAAAACTGTCTGTAATAATGAGCATGTTGAAATAATTCAAAGCCACTTCAAAGAAAAAATGCTAAGTCTTGGAAATGTTCTGGCTCTGTATTAAAAGCAAAAGATAGACAGCAATATCCATCCTCCCACATGTAAGAGAAAAATCATTACTTTGATCAGTAGCTTTATGACTCAGTCTGACTGTCACACCCTTACACTTCTAAAAAAATAAATGTCATTCATTATTTTGCAAATGCAAGCAGAACCGTGCTGATAATATATGCATATGTGAAATTACAAATATGTTCCTTTACAGTTAAAGAGTACAGTTTACAGTTAAACAATAGAGTGTAATATGAATATGGGTAATACAAAAGATTTTTTGGTCAGATAGAGAGGATGTATGTTAATTATTTTAGTGTTTACATATTTATTTTAGCTACTAAACTCTGTCCACAGATACTTTGCACTGTATTCTTATAATGTAGTAATTGTTTAGATCACATAAAAGCACAAATGATTTTCCTGTCACCATTACAGGGAGAAGATATCCTTAACATTTAGACAAGCATGAGCTGGCTGTCTCTTTCACTAGTCTTGACACTGCTGTAATGTGTAACGTAAGCAGAGAACGTTCTGGATTTTGATTAGAGAGTGGTACAAAATGCACTGTACTGTGCTGTCACATTCTACACAGGTAATGTGCAGTAGTCTAATACTGGACTTTTTCTTGTATTCAGATGTAACCCAAGGTATCTCTGGCTGACAAACCAAAAAAAATATCTACATGAAGGGGCTGATTCCAAAAGACTTGCTCTCAGTGTAAATGGCCATTTACACAGAGAGCAGGCTGAGAGCAGGTGATTGAAATCTGGTCCCCATACTAAGGCTGTTTGTACATAAGCCTTACACCAAAGTAAATCACTTATGCTGAGAGGAAGGCTTTTGGAACTGAGGCAGACTTACACTGAGAGCATCTCTTTTGGAAGCTGGCCCGATAAATTTGACACAGCTGTACTTCTCTGAAACAATAAAACCGAAGGATGGATTTGTCATATCATTGAAGTCATGAAACCCCACTGCACTTTTCCTGGAGTTGCTTCATAGACTAGAATAATTTGAACTGTATTCACTTCTTACAATAGAACATATAATTTTATAATTATAACAACTGTCAGCAGACACAGTACCATAGCACATTTTTGTGTTTGTTACTTTCATCATTAGTGGTGTTCACATAGCTTCAGTGAATTCTAATATATAGTCTTTAACATTAATAGCAAAAAGGTCTGTCCTTGGGAGGGAGGAGAACTTTTCCATTAAAAGGAAGAGAAAAGTTCTTGCATATAAAGAAAACACATCTGATGTAAAGTATTTTAGTGCCAGGCTGTACATTGCTAAAAATTATGAAGCTATAAAGCTGTCTTCAACAAGACAGTAACATATTTATTTAAAGTAATTTTTCCTACATGTTCAGTATGGCCACGTTGCAGCCTTATGTTAAAAGGTTGGATGGCAAATATGTGCTAGCCAGCCAAATAAATGCAAAATTCTGAAGATTCAGAGATAACCCATCTCACCACTGGCAGTACGGGTTGCGACCAAAAGGGACTGTTTCCACTATTTGGGAAATTGTGATTCAGAGACACATTAGTCACAATGAGGAAAGACCTCATTAAGGGCTAATTTGCATATCTGTGAGTCACCTTTAATATCCACTAGTGCAAATCACCACTGTCCTGTAGTACTGTACATTGATGGTCAGTACTTCGTCTTGGCAGAAACACCCTTTCTCATTCACTCCTCCCCGACATGCGCAATTAGGTTTCATTCTTCTAATTGTTCAAAAAGTGCATTGTGATACTAGACTTATTGTTCTATTACCTTGTAAGCAACTCCAAATAATAGTTTAAAAAGTCTTCCTTGTGTCATCTGGTGTTCCTCCTGGGTTTGCCCAAAGCGTCCCCTCATGTGAATACACCTCCATCTCGCTCAAGTGTCCCTAATTTTACAGTAACTCCTGCTGTTGCCTCTTATTCTGAAGTTTGCCTTGTAATTGACAGACAGTTTGAAGAAGTGAAAAATATTATAGTTTCATACTTACTGTGAAAGAAATATCATCCTATATTAGCTTTTCTGTTTGTGTAGGGAGTTAAAGCTCCTTCTTGATAAACTGTTTTCTGTGTCCAAAGTGCAGGGTTAAAAACCTTCCCTACCTTTTATTTTTTTAAGACTAAAGGTAATATGCAAGACGATCCCACTTGTCTAGTAGTGATGCATAGAGCTAACAATATGGTGCTTAGTGTGGACAGTGCAGGGCTTGAATCATTTTAAATGTCTTTAAGGCATGATATACAGAATAATCCTTGATGTCAAGTGCTCCTCCCGACCCATGTCTTTTATGTTGACAAATGTTTTTCTATTTTTTTTTTTAATGATGTGTATTCCTAGTGTCTACTGTTCTCCATCCCCAATATTGTAGGATTTGCTTGTTAGTCTAGGGCATATGGAGGTGTGACAGCCGCCCTCCACACATACACACACACACACACACACACACACACACACACACACACACACGCACACACGCACGCACACAGACAGACACATATGAACATCCCCCCAGCTAAACCCATTTACTCATTCACCCCCCCACACACACAAATGCCCACATGCACCTACCTTACCTATTGCCAAAATAACCCGCCTTAGTGTAACATCCTAAGGAGACACATACACATACTTGCCTTACACCACTCATACCTCTCCATATACTCGCACATTCAACCACACACATACACACATGCACATACCCCTTTCACTACCTGTCTATTAATCTTCCCAGTACTTACCTCTAAAATGATTGGATAAAAGGCTGTATGATCCAATTGCAAGATATTCATTGTTCTTTATATTGGCCAGCAAATTACACTGAAACAATTTGTTTTGCTGAACAATAAATAAATTAACTTTCTGCACTTAATGCATTATATGATGATTTATTTATTTGACATTTGGTTACCAGGAAAGTCTGACTGGGTAAGAAACCCATTTTCAGTGGAGACCTGCAGAGAAAAGCTCCAATAAAAAGAAAAAGGAATAATATATAGTTTTTACAAAATTGACAACAAAAGCAAAACAAAGAAGAAAAGCCAAATTAACAGATGAAGCCAATAGTCATAAACATACATTTTTATATAAAATGATAAACAGGCATATCTGAGCACATGTAACAAACTTGAGGTTTGCAGAGAAGATTAACAATCATAAATGCAGACATATATTTTATATAAGATGTTTAGCAATACATGGTAGATAGGCTATTCTTATAGGAGTCATGGTTGCATCAAGAAGTAATTGCTTGGATAGATATGTTAGCAATGGAAAAAGACTGTATAAGTAGTCAGGTTATTTGAGTGTAGTACAGAGATCTACACTTATTAGTAGAAGTAGCAGGGAAAAATTTAGTTGGCACTGAAGATAAAGGTGGTGACGAAGATAGGGAGTGAGGGAAGAAATGGAAGGGTAGAGAAGGTTGGACCTGAGGGGAGAATTAAGAATTAAAATAGAGATTCAATAGGAAGATGGTAGGTTGATGCACCAATGCAGGGAGTTGGTGAATTGGTAGCGTAGAGTAGGAGGTTCAAAGCTGGGAGAAGGAAGGAAAGAATTAGTAGAGGTGAGAGTTACAGTACAGATGAAGGTAGATAGTAGGAAGAAGGATGGGAAAAATGAGTAGAGTAGTTAATGTAGGTAAAGTAGAGGGGTGGGAGTCAGCCTGGTTTGGGACATAGACAGGTATGTGACCTATGCAAGAAGTCTTTTAGTTTAAACTTCAATGATAGTTCAGTACTTCAGTGACAGAACAGGTGACAATTTAAAGACTGGAGAGAAAAGCTGAAAAAGAATCATGTTATGACTTTACATAGATCTCTGGTGAAGCAGGAAGACCAAATTAACTTTTTTTTCCACTCAGAGCATTATCTTTTATTTATCACTATTTAGTTTTATGGTTAACTGTTGAAGAGGAAAATATATATTTCCCGTTTTAGCAATGCAGTTTGCTGCAGCTGTGGGTGAAAGGTAGTGGTGAGGTGGTTAGCATGCAGCGGGAGGGTTAAGTGGAGTTATGTAAATTATAAATGGCCTAATTTTGTTCATCTGTGTGCAAGAAATAGAAATGTTAAGAACAGCTTTGTTGACGTCATGCACGAATCATTAGACAATAGCATGACTAACAGAATGCGAAAGCAAGTGAAATAGTGTAAATGGACATTTTTCAGTTTTCACAACACGCAGCTTTGATTGCAGTTTGGGCAAACTTCTTGGGTGAATGGAATATGAGTTTCTATGGGAAACACATCTAAAGCTTCAAAGAGAATGATATTTTCCTTATTTCAAGGATAGCCTACTGGTATGAAGAGCAACTGACTGCACACAAAAATTAGGTAAAGAGACATGGGAAGACAGGATACCCCATTATTAATACAGGTTACAGCCAGAGGGGGAAACTAGAAATATGTTAATGCACTGGTACTATAGGCTACTATCAGAAAGGAAAGACAGCATTAGGAGTTTAAAGACCCAACAGTTTTCTTTGATGCACGTAGTAGATATCTGAAGTCAGGACTATCCAGAAATAAGAGCACTCACAGTGATGTTTTAGAGAAAAAAGCAAACTCTACTGTTGGCAAAAGTAATTTTGGCAAACAGCACTCGCTCTTTCTGCATTCACCGATATCTATACAGGAAGAATGCAGTGTCCCTGCAATCACAACTATGCAGGTAAAAGCTTCACTCTCTAAAGCCAAAAGCACAGCATCCATGGGACCGGACAACATCCCAGGCTGCATTTTACATGAACTTCAGAACGAACTGGCTCCCCACTTAAGCACCATGTTCAATAATAGCCTCACATCAGGCTTTGTGCCCACTGAGTGGCGCACAGCAACAGTTATCCCACTCCACAAAGGGGGAGCCACCACTGATCCCGGGAACTATCGACCTATTAGCCTGACGAGCCTGGTCTGCAAGGCCATGGAACGTATCATTATGGAACTCATAAACAAAGACATTGGTAACCTCCAAACTCTGGATCCCACTCATTTCGGGTTTGTGAAAGGCAGATCATGCCTCCTGAACCTGATCGACTTCTTTGAGGCAGTCACCAAAGCTGTGGATGAGGGTAAGGTGGTTCACACAGCCTATCTTGACCTCATCATGGCTTTCAACACCATCCCCCATTCTGGAATTATAGCTAAACTCACTAAACTAAGTATAAATCCCTACGTCACAAGATGGGTTGCCAACTGGCTCACTGACAGAACCCTATCTACTTCTCTGAAGTACAGGCTAACACAGAAAGCCTCTGGCTAACGAAGATTGCAGATGACTGCAAACTAGGAGCCATAGTCAAGTCCCCAAATGATGTGGACATCCTACAGAAGGTCCTCACTGAGACAGATGCCTGGTGTCAGAGCCATGGCCTCAAGCTTAATGCCAAAAAGTGCAGTGTCATCCCCTTTGTTAAAAACTCTGTACCCATGAACTATCACATAGGCAGCAATCTACTTAACACCGAATGCGTGATAAGAGACCTTGGGATCCAGGTGGACAGTAGTCTCTCCTTTGATAGTCACATTGCCACAGTAGTCAGGAAGTCCTTCTACGTGGCACACCTCATCATAAAAGGGTTCTCATCCAGGAAAAAAAGAGGTCATTGTTCCCCTCTACTTGTCACTCATTAGACCCATTGTAGAGTACAACGCCCCTTTTGGAATGTACCTCACAAGACATCTGCAGCAGCTGGAAAGGCCACAGAAGTACCTTACAAAGGGGATTACTGGCCTCAAACAAATGTCCTACACTGACCGCCTCAAAGAACTCCAGCTTTACTCCGTAGCTTATTGCCTACTTTGAGGTGATCTCTGCCTAACATATAAAGCTATGTCAAACCCAGAGCTGTTGGACATGCTACACCTAAAGAAATCCCAATCCCTCCGAGCTACACGATCTAGGGACCTAAACCTTGTCACCACAATAAACAGGACATGCTGGAGGGATAGATTCCTGTCCCAGAGGCTTCCTATACTCTGGAACAAACTATCCACCTATGTCAAGCAAAGTTCTTCATTAGCACTCTTCAAGAAAAATCTTGATGAGTGGATGGGAAATAGGAAATACACCCCGGGGATCACGTCTGTGTCTTTGCTGGACAGTGACACAGGAAAATAACTTTCTTGGGTGGCGTAAGCTATGGTACCTTGCTGGCTAGGCTTACGTAGGCCCTTGGGCCGATAGCCTAGTACCTATCTATGAACCTATGACATGACATGTTTTCGTTTATGCCACATCATACATTTTTTTTAAAACATGTTAATTTTCCAAGGGTCCCCTAAGGAGGGAATTTGTATGTCCTGTGGGACAAACCACTGCATATTAATATTGTTCTTCTCTTTCAGCTGTTCCCATTTGGGGTCACCACAATGGATCATCTGTTTCCATTTCTTCCTGTCCTCTGCATCTTGCTCTATCACACCAACCACCTGCTTGTCCTCTCTCACCACATCCATAAACCTTATCTTAGGCCTTCCTCTTTTACTCTTACTTGGCAGCTCCATTGTTAGCATCCTTTTCCCAATATACCCAGCATCCCTCCTCAGCACATGTCCAAACCAACGCAATCTTGCCTCTCTGACTTTGTCTCCAAACCGTCCAACCTGAGCTGACCCTCTAATATACTGATTCCTAATCTTGTCCATCCTTGTCACACCCAGTGCAAATTTTAACATCTTTAACTCTGCCACTTTCAGCTCTGACTCCTGCCTTTTTTTCAATGTCACCGTCTCCAACCTATACAACATAGCTGGTCTCACTACCCTCTTGTAGACCTTCCCTTTCACTCTTACTGGTACCTGTCTGTCACAAATCACTCCTGACACTCTTCTCCACCCATTCCACCTTGCCTGTACTCTCTTCTTCACCTCTCTTCCACACTCACCATTACTCTGAACTGTTGATCCCAAGTACTTAAACTCATCCACCTTCGTCAACTCTACTGTCTGCATCCTCACCATTCCTTTATTCTCCCTCTCATTCACACACATATATTCTGTCTTAGTCCTGCTGACCTTCATTCCTCTCCTCTCCAGAGCATATATCCACCTCTCCAGGGTCTCCTCGACCAGGTCCCTGCTTTCACTACAGATCACAATGTCATCTGCAAACATCATAGTCCATGGGGCCTCTTGTCTGATCTCGTCTGTCAACCTGTCCATCACCATTGCAAATAAGAAAGGGCTCAGAGCTGATCCTTGATGTAATCCCACCTCCACCTTAAACGCATCTGTCACTCCCACTGCAAACTTCACCATTGTCACACTACCCTCGTACATATCCTGTACCATATTAATATTACATATTATTATTACATATTATTATATTACTGCATATTAATATTACAGAAGTTAATATAACAAGATATTTTATGGGTTTCCATTACCACATCTGGTCCTATTAGCATGGCTGCAGTATAAAATGGATGTATTATGATTCTCAACTTAACTACACTGTTGCCATAGCACTAGGAAGACACAGAAAAAAATATGGCTGCTGAGAGAAGACAGGCAAAACTGCATAGACTATTCATAATCAAATCTGAGGTGAAGATGCATAGTGCCCTCCTTCAGAGTGTTTTACTCCCCAAAGTTATGATACTCACTGTTAGTATCAATGCATATCACTGTAAAGAGAAAATATTTCCATAATTGTTTTCTCATTTTATAAGAATACAGTAGACTCCCTCTTATCTCGTCTCACTGGGACCTGACCTTAGGCTGGATAAACAAATGGCTGGTTAATCAGAAAAAGCATGCACAATAGCATTTATAGCTTATAAATCAGCTAGAATAACATGATTTGTGGTAGTATGCATTTTTCTAAAGAATATGAATTCTAAAACTCAAATGTCTGTCATTATTTAGCCTAGAGGAGGCAGAAGTGCTGTTCTTCTCTGTTGTCTTTTGCTAGGGCTATGGCAGAAATTTGATGGCTGGTTAAAGAGAGGCTGGATAAGAGGGAGTCTATTGTATACAAATTTGTAAGTTTTGGTTCGGGTAACAAAATCAGCAGCAGATCTTTGCCTTTAAATTATAATGAAAGCAAGATATTACACTTTGAAGGGTCAGTTCTCAGGGTTCTGATGAGAACCCAGTTTATAACTATTACACCAGTGTTAGCTTAAACTATGTAGCAACTATTAGGAAACCTACCCCAGCTACTCTATTGTCTTAAGTACACTGCATGTACAGATCCAATTATTCTCAATTTAAGTCTTAACTGCCACAGTGATTCTTTGCATTCATATCTGTTTCCCCAATTATCCCCCTCCCCTGGTCTAGTATAACCTTTTCAACCATTGCAAATTTCAGTTCCTTAAAGTTCTCACATATTAACAAATGTTTGCATAAAACAGTATTTAAATTCCCTTTGGCAATATCGTACAGTGCTCATATATTCTCTTCCTAAAAATTATTTCCATTTTCCCTATGTAAAAACATGATCATGTTCTTACATCTAGGAATGTACACTGCACCCAATGTACCACAGTTTCCTTGAAATAAACTAAATTTAGTTTTATTAAAATTTTTTATCTTCTATTATGTAGTGACATTGTGTGCAGTTTCCATTCTGCCTTGTACCCCGAGTTTTACTTATGTGTCTATTGTTCCCTTTTTCCTTCTCCAAAAGCCTTCTAAAACTCCCTGCAGTCTTATAGACAAAGTTGGTTTGTTCACCTACTGCCTTAAAATCCATTTCATTAGATTTCAATATGTTCCAATTTTGCTAATAATCTATTCAATAATCTGAGATCTTGGGTTGTATTGAAGAACAAATACTTTTTTGAAAGGTTTATTAACTATTGTTGGTTGAGATATTGCGCTTGTTGAATTTTCATCTCTGGCTATACCCATTCTTAATGGGGGGTTATATTTTGCTCCCCATTTTTCCAAAGTCTCATTACTGATGGTGTATACCATTTTTGGAGAATGACCTCTATCAATAAACATACATTCAAGTTTTGCATTGGAGAAAAAAATCCCTTCATCTATCTTAAAATATAGACAACACTGCACTTCAAGAAGAAAGTGTGGTGAGAGACCTTGGAACATGGGTAGGCAATTCCCTTGCTTTTGACTATCATATTGCAAAAGTGATTAGAAAATATTTTACCTGCTGCATGTAATTGCAAAAAAAGGTATTTGATCCAGATCCAAAGAAGGTCTTACCTCCTCTGTTTCACATCGATCAGATCTATTATACAATACAGTGCCCCTTTTGGGATTTTCCTTACTAGGCACATCAAGCAACTAGAAAGAATCTAGAGGTTTCTAACTAAAAACATTGCAGGCTTAAGAGACAATAGCTGCCATGAGAGGTGGGAAGGACTGTCTCTTTATTCACTGTCCTATGGATTCCTCATGTTGATCTGTGTCTTGCCTTTCAGACCCTTAAAGATCGGGAAGTCCAAGACCACTTATATCTCCACAAATGAGACAGCACCACTGACACTGGCACCAAGGATCTAAACTTGCTTTGGCAAATAACAAAAACTTAGTGGAGAGACCAATTAGTCACATAATATTTCCCCTATTCTTGAACAAACTTCCAGTTCAAATTAGGAAATGTGACACACTTTCTTCCTTCAAAAAGGAGTTCGATGAGCATCCACAAACATACCTCTGGCATAACTGGCCTGTTGCTGTTTTTTTTCAGAAGGAGGTAAGATCCACGGGTAAGTACTGGCAAAGTTTAAATAGCCCCTGGGCCCAGTTACCTTGTATTTTCTTTGATTCTA
Source organism: Protopterus annectens (assembly GCF_019279795.1). Classification (NCBI taxonomy): domain Eukaryota; kingdom Metazoa; phylum Chordata; order Ceratodontiformes; family Protopteridae; genus Protopterus; species Protopterus annectens. The sequence continues at coordinate 1,521,473,461 of NC_056735.1, forward strand.
TGAGACCCCGGACAATAATTGATTATGGGTCCTCTCAAAAGTGCAAAGATCACATTTGTGATTCCCTGAAGACTGAGACTAATTCTGTCAAAAAAGAGGTTTATATACCAAATTAGAGAGTACACTGCTGTATGGTATTCTGCTATTCTTAGGTACTGTGATCTCAAAGTTTGTGTAGGGTTTTAGGGTTAGTGCTGTACATCCGCAGTGGTGCAGCGGTAGCATTGTTGCCTCACAGCAAGAGGTTCTCCTGTTCGATTCTCAGCTAGTGTGCGGGGAGTGCCTTCTGGGTGGAGTCTGCATGACCTCCCCGTGGGTCGAGTGGCGTTCTGAAAGACATGCGTGAATGGGCGTGCCTTCGTAGAAGGTTGGGCGTCGAGCTGGCAACTCAGCACCGTGAAAATCTACTGCCAATCATTAGCAGACCGGAGTTCCGCTGTGGCGACCCCTAACTGGGAAAAGCCGAAAGACAACAACAACAACTTCAGTCATGATTATTGCTTTGGCCCTTGAGTGCTGGGATAGGTTCCAGCTTCATATAAGGAAGCAATGCTCATTCCTGGAAACTCTTCTCCACTGTGCAGGAGGAGAGTTATTAAACATGCCCCTAAAATTCACAGTATCTATATAGTGTTGACAAATCATGTGATATAAATAGCAATCTTCCTAAGGAAGTATATATCCAGACATCTTGCCCGAAAGACACAACAAATAGTAATAGCCAAAAGTACTTCAGTTTTTATTTTCATTACTTACCAAATAATACCTAAATGGACATCCAAACAGCAAAAGGATAAATTAAACTGAATACCTATTTTTTAAATAAAAAAACATATGATCTTTAAGACAACAACAAAAAATGCCATAATTCTCAATTATGAAAAAAAGAAAATGCAATACTTGCCCACACTAAATACTGCAAAGACCAAATGTATGGAAAAATAACTAATATAATAAAACATATATCATAATGGTACCTAGATATTATTGATTATTATCAAACAAAAGCACACAGACCATTAATAAACTTCATTTAAACCAGGTGAAAAAATAGCCCTTGTATTAATAATCCATTCGTACTTGTTTTATCTAACCTGTTATGAAAATCGAAATAAAAGTTAGACTTCCCTATCCTTTATATACACATAAATGAAAAAAATCCAATATAATGGTACAAAGTATGTTTATACAGGATATAAACTTCAAAAACCAAGCGAAAACACAAAACGAACAAGCTGATAAAATAAAAAATGAGCTTGAGAACGCAATCCCAAATGAATGAGATAAACTATTTTATTAGCAGAACGCTTTCGGAGAGCCCAGTGTCCCTCCTTCATCAGACAAAAAATACAAAACATTTCCTAGTAGTCTTATATAGTCCAATTAATTACGTAATCAAATGAAATTAACTTAAATTAAAACACCAATAATTAAAAAATTAGTAAAACATATTACTAAAGCATATTTTTAAAAATACATTTTGCTCCGAAGCCAGCACATCCATTAGTATCTTAATTTAACAAATTAATAAACTATAACAAATGTAAATCAAGTTTCCGTCCTTAATTAAATACTAAAGAAACTAGAACATAAGCTAAAATGTGCTACCTTTCAGTAGAAACCAACAAAGTAAATTTTTAATTCCATTAAAACCTCACCTAACATAGCATATATAAAAAAACTAGCATTTACTTAAAAGTTGAGCCACACCTACCTGGTGGTGAAAGTTTAGGTTACTATCTATCTGTCTTCTTAGGTCCTTCACCACTGGGTCTACTTTTAGAGGTGTGCTATCAATATTATAATTTGAATAAACATCTGATTTACTGAATGGTATGATTATGCATTTTTTAGCAGTTAGTCTCAAACCATGGTTTTGGCAGTAGTTGTTTGTCATTTTTAGGCCTTTTTGTTCTTGCTCTACTTTTCGGCTTTTCCTGGTTAGGGGTCGCCACAGTGGAACTCTGGTCCGCTAATGATTGGCAGTAGATTTTTATGGTGCCGAGGTGTCAGCCCGATGCCCAACCTTCAACGAAGGCATGCCCATTCACGCATGTCTTTCGAACACTACTCGACTGTGGAGAGGACATGCAGACTCCACACAGAAGGCTCTCCAGCCGAGAAGTGAATGGGAGAACCTCTTGCTGTGAGGTGACAATGCTACCGCTGCACCACTGCGGCTTCCATTTTTAGGCCTTTTTGTAGGATGTCAATATCATTTGGGGGTTCAGTGATTGCTCCCAGCTTGCAGTTGTCACCTATCTTGTTGAGCCAGAGGCCCCCAACATTGGCCTTTACTTCAAAGAAGTATATAACAAACAGGAAGGGTCACAACACTGAGCCCTGTGGGACACCATTATTGACAGGTTTCTTATTGGAAGTGGATTCACCTATCCAGACAACATGTATCCTGTCAGTGAGCCAGTTGGGTATCCATCTGATGAGGTATGCATTTATGCCTAACTCAGTAAGTTTATCTATGACCCCTGAGTAGGGGATTGTGTCAAAGACTTTGGCCAGGTCTAGATAAGTGGTGTGTATCATTTTACCCTCATCCATGGTCCTGGTGTCTTTCTTGAAGTCCAGCAGACTGAGCAGGCAAGACATCCCTCTGACAAAGCCAAATTGGGTCTGGTCCAGTGATTGGAGAGTTCCTATATCATTATTGATCAGATTGATGATAATTCTCTCCATGGCCTTACAGATAAGACTGATCAAGCTTATGGGTCAGTAGTTCTCTGGTTCAGTTGATGGGCCCCCCTTGTGCAGAGGGATGATTGATGCAGTCCTCCATTCCTCTGGGACAAAGCCTGTCTGGAGGCTGTGTTTAAAGACTGTTCCTAGTAGCCCTGATAGATTCTGTTTTAAGCTATATAAGAAGCATCCTGGAATGCTGTCTGAACCCATGGAGGCTGTGTATTTGGCTTTAATGAGTGCAGTAAGGACTTGCTCCCTTGTAATGAATCGTAGGGGGACGATTGTGGGTATTTCTTTGGATGTGGTAGAAGGTGACGGGGGGGGGGGGGGTAGTTTGAACTAAACTTGTTGTCCAGCAGGTTTGCTATAGTTTCAGCTGGGTGTAAGTCTTGCCATTCATGATTAGCTCGGCACATTGCTGAGCATTTCCCCTGAAGCTGCAAACATAATTAAAAAAAAAGCCTTATAGTTATCTTTTACCTGGGAGACCAACTTTGCCTCATAGTTTACTTTGAAAGATTTGAACAGCTCTCTGATTTGTTTGTTTAGACTGATGAGTCACTTTTTGTACTGTTTTGTCTGTTCCTTCTTGGAGAGTATTTTTTTCCTTTTGTCGACTAGCCTATTTATGCTAGGGGTCCACCAGGATGGTTTATTTTTGCCAGTAATCATAGGTTTGACTTGATCAGGCACTGACTTCACTATACAGCTACAATCATGGTTGTACAGTGCTTTTATGTACAGCTCAGAGTAGGCCTTAGTGTCATCCAGGTTCACAGGGGCTTGGAAGTTAAATAAGCTGTCACTTAGTTTGAGGTAGTTGGCCTTAGCAAAGTTCTTAACAGGTTTGGAGTTTGATGGAGGTCCTAGGTTAGTTTTAATACTAAAGGAGATCATTTTGTGGTCAGATCTTACCAGGGAAGATTTAATGCATGGGAAGGAGTAGTATCCCCCCATTTTGTGAGTACATATTTGTACATGTGGTTGGGGAGCTAACTAGTTGCTCCATGGTGTTAGCATTGATGAAGTCCAAAAACCTCTGAGCAAGTGAATTATGGCTCATAAGTCTCCCAGTTTATGGAAGGATAGTTGATGTAACACATAAATATGGTGTTAGGTTGAATGTTAAGAGATTCCAATAGGTTTAGGTGTTTAAGTAGGAGGTGTGGTTTTCTTGACTCATTTTAGGGGATCTGTGGCTAACAAGGATGTTATGGGGGGAGGGGGTCAAAGCTTTGGTTAGTTGGGCATAGAGCAGCTCAAGCTGCTCATGTTTTTGGACCAGTTTAGCAGTGTACTTGTCCTTTATAAACACTGAGACACCTCCTCCCTCTGTTTTATCCTGAGCTGAGGGGGATTAAAATGTATGAAAGACCTTTTAGCCTTTGATAGCCTGGATGCTTTCCATGGTTTTGAACCATGTTTCCTTGAATGCACATATATATATCAACATTCTCCAGGGTGAGGAGTGCTTCCAGGGAGTGCAGTTTTTTTATTTAAACTCCTAGCATTGAGCAGCAGTACCTTTAGGCAGCTATGAGTGATTTTTGTTATGTTGGAGGGTTCAACAACTTGGCACAGCCTAAAAAAGGCTGTATGAGGATAGATAAAGTTTTTGCCAGTATCCAGACGCCAAGTGGTGACAAGTACAAACCATCTCTGGCAAAGCATCATGGTTTGTTGATTATGTCTCCCCAGGTCGACAGACATTGGATCCCCTTCTGACACCAGAAACTAAGCCAGTTGTTGAAGTCAGTCATTTCTGCTGGTACTGTAGCATCATCGTTGGTGGAAGTAGGATGCTACTCAAGGCTAGATTCATACCCACCTGGGACACATATTCAGAGAGCTCCATAATGTCTCCGTTCATATAGTTCAGTGAAGTATATCTTAAATTGTTTACACATGTCATACTAGTACTTGTGGTTTAAAGACCTAAGTGCATGCATGATCTGGTGGATCCTGGCACCAGACAGACAGCTCACTGTGATCTTCTCCTTGTTTAACCTGGTTAGGGGGGCATCGGTATGTCTTACGATGGAATCACCAATAACTAGAATGCTTGGGTGTGTGGTGTGTTGCCTTATGGGCTTGGAAGCGGGGCTACTCCGATTTTCAGAGATATGTGTTGTGTGAGGTGCTGCCTTTTTTGAGTCTGAGCAGGGCCATTGAGAAATGCTTTTAGGAGGTCTTGGAGGTTTGGGTAGATTACATGTGAGTACCTCTACATATGTGGGTCTATGTGTTTGCTCCTTAGTGTTGGTAGTGAGTATTTTGGGTGTAATGCTCACAAACTGGTTTGTATTTTTCATGCGAGTATGTGAGAGCTTTGCTTCCAATGACATTGTATATCTGCATCTCATACACACTGTGTTAGTCTGTTCTAAAATTAAATGGTGTCAGGTCACATGAGGCAGTTGCTACACTGCATCAGGATGCCCATATCCACCAGACCATAAACAGAGATGACTGGGAAGTGCCTATCCATTATATGAGATCCTTAGTAGATGGAAACAGGTAGGGGAGAGTCTCTTAACGGTCTAAGTGAGATTGCTTAGTAGTATACTGTTAAATGACCTGCAGTGGTGCTGCCCTCTGTACTAACTGGCAGCTCCTTGAGCAGCTGTGAACAGTGGGAGACAATGGAGAGTGTTTCCTACACAGGAATTTAAACTTTAGAGGTTTGTCTATGTACAAGGCATGGGTAGCCACATTTGCACTGTGTGCAAATGCGAGGCTTTTATAACAGCATTATAAAATACTTTTACACAGTTAAGCCCTCAGGTCAATGAGATGAAATGTTGATTTTCCCACATTTTTTATGAATCATTGATATGCTGAATGCTGTATCAATCTTTGGAAAGGTGCTTAAAAAGTTATACAAATATATATTCAAACAACCATTATGTAACGTATTTAGTAGTCTTCATCATAAAGTTGCTTATAGGCTGAGTTAATATCTGATACCGTCACACTTATAAGAACTAAAATCAGAAAAGAATGTCATGGCTTCATTAATATGCAACACATTCTCTGTAATAAAATATGCCTATCTGCCTCCATATATGTTGCATTAAGTTACAAGAGTTCCTTCAAGATGTTTCATTAATAGTGTTGTTCTATTATCTGTCTGCAAAGAATTTCTAATTTCAGTTTCACAAAATCATTCAGTAGTGACTAACATATTGTAATATACTTTGTTGTGCAACTAACAGAAGCTCCAGCTACATTACCCTTCTGTAAAATATGTAAATTTAGTGTCCTAGCGAATAATTTATGTTCTACAATAGTCAATGTATGAAATAATAATTTTGACTCATCAGCTGCAGCTGTCCCTTTTCTCAGGTTGGAAATCTTGATATTTCCAAACTGGGCTGACAGACCACGATGCTTTGCCAGAGACGGCCTGCACCTGTCACCCCTGGGATTCCGGATACTGGCTAAGGTTCTTGCCCCCCCCCATAGTGCCTTTTTTAGGCAAGGTTCAAATGACAAATTCACCACCGCAACAGGAACAGGCAAGCAAAAACTGAGGGTGATGCTACTCAATGCTAGAAGTCTAAATCTCAAAATGCACTCACTCAAGGCACTCCTTAAAATGGAGAACATCGATATCTGTGCAGTGACTGAGACCTGGTTCAAGGCTCCAGAGAGCACGTCTGCACTACCAGGCTATAACTCATACCACACTTTTCGGCCATGTAACCTGGACCGGAACACCAAAGGCGGAGGTGCATCCATATTCATTAAGGATATCCACACCTCCAGGCTAGTTGCTCAGTATGATACAGCCGAGGTTATCCAAGTGCAACTAACTCTGGGCAAAGCTGCAATCCAAATTGTAGCTTGCTACAGATCACCCACCATGCCCCAGGATTCCCACTCCTCTTTTCCTGATGTACTGGAAAATATTAGGGTTCAACCAAACACCCTAATAATGGGCGATTTCAGCTACACCACCATTAACTGGGAAAACTACTCATGTACCAACTCCTTCGCTCAACGCTTTCTGGAATTCATAAACTCCAATGCCCTGGATCAACTTATCCACACCCCCACCAGGGGCAACAATATCCTAGATCTAGTCATTACCAACATGAGTGACCGGTGTTCCACACCTGAAGTCAACGCCTCATTGGTCCGATCCAACCATAAGCTAATTACCCTAGATATCCACATCCTGCCCCCACCCCCCATTAAGGAAACCCTGGTAAAAACATTTCTCCAAAGCCAACTTCATGCTTCTTAAGACAGAAGTGGTGAACTTCATGACACCCATGCAGATGAATAATACAGTTATGACTACTGAATCCTACACAATTGCACTTTATAAGCACTTACATGAGTGCATGGATCGTGCTATCCCAAACAGAACCAAGATGCTATCTTCCAAAAAAAGGAAGCCAATCTGGTGGTCCCCTGCCATAATCAAACTGTACAACAGAAGGAAGAAACTGTTGCAAAAGAGAGTAAAATCCCATGAGTGGAGGAGCTCCCTGTTCAGCCTCAGTAAGAAGCTGCGATCCCTGATAAATTCCTCCGAAGCTAGTTACGAAAACAAAATTGCCACTGATTCTAAAGACAACCACAAAGCATTCTATAGCTATGTCAAGAATCTCAATGGCAGCTCTCAGATCTGCTCTGAGTTACAGCACAATGGCACTAAATATACAGACCCAACTGATATTGCCAACATCTGGCAGATAGGTTCAGTGCACCCCTCTCACCCCCTAAAGAGCCCATCTCTATACCGGAAGAAAGCAAAGTTCCTGTAATCACGACTGAACAGGTAAAAACCACACTCTCCACAGCATCCATGGGACCAGACAATATCCCAGGCTGCGTTCTACATGAACTACAGAACAAACTGGCACCTCACCTAAGTACCATGTTCAATCATAGCCTCACCTCAGGCTTTGTGCCTGCTGAATGGCGCACAGCGATGGTTATCCCAATCCACAAGGGGGGAGCCACCATGGACAATGGGAACAAATGCCCCATTAGCCTGATGAGCCTGGTCTGCAAGGCCATGGAACGTATCATCGTGGAACTTATAAACAAAGACATTGGTAATCTCCAAACTCTGGACCCCACCCAGTTTGGGTTTGTAAAAGGCAGATCATGTCTCCTAAACCTGATAGACTTCTTTGAAGCAGTCACCAAAGCCGTAGACAAGGGTAAGGTGGTTCACACAGCCTATCTAGATCTTGCCAAGGCTTTCGACACCATCCCCCACTCTGGAATTATAGATAAACTCACTAAACTAGGTATAAATCACTATGTCACAAGATGGGTTGCCAAATGGCTCACTGACAGAATCCACACTGTGAAAGTAGCAGACTCCAAATCCGACTTCAGACCAGTGACACGTGGAGTACCACAGGGTTCAGTCCTGGGTCCTCTCCTGTTTGGTATCTACTTCTCTGAAGTACAGGCTAACACAGAAGGTCTTTGGCTAACGAAGTTCGCAGATGACTGCAAATTAGGAGCCATAATCAAAACTCCTAATGATATGGACATCCTACAAAAGGGCCTCACTGAGACAGATGCCTGGTGTCAAAGCCATGGCCTCAAGCTCAATGCCAAAAAGTGCATTGTCATCCCCTATGGTAAACACTCTGCACCCATGAACTACAACATAGGCGGTAGCATACGTAACACCGAAAGTGTGATAAGAGACCTTGGGACACAGGTGGACAGTAGTCTCTCCTTTGATAATCACATCGCCACAGTAGTCAGGAAGTCCTTCTATGTGGCACACCTCATCACAAAAGGTTTCTAATCCAGAAAAAAAGAGGTCATTGTTCCCCTCTACTCATCACTCATTAGACCCATTATAGAGTACAACGCCCCTTTTGGTATGTACCGCACAAGACATCTACAACAACTGGAAAGGCCACAGAAATACCTCACACAGAGGATTACCGGCCTCAAACAGATGCCCTACGCAGACCGTCTCAAAAAACTCCAGCTTTACTCCGTCACATATCGCCTACTCAGAGGTGATCTCTGCCTAACATACAAAGCTATGTCAAACCCAGAGCTATTGGACATGCTCCACTTAAAGAAATCCCAATCCCTTCGAGCTACATGGTCTAGGGACCTAAACGAGCTACACGGTCTAGGGACTTAAACCTTGTCACCACAATAAACAGAACATGCCGGAGGGATAGATTCCTGTCCCAGAGACTTTCCATACTGTGGAATAAACTACCTATCTATATCAAACAAAGTTCCTCATTAGCACTCTTCAAGAAAAATCTTGATGACTGGATGGGAAATAGGAAATTCACCTCGGGGATCACCTCTGTGGCTCTGCTTGACAGTGGCACTGGAAAATAATTTTCTTGGGTGGCAAAAGCCAGGGTATCTTTTTGGCTGGGCTTGTATATTCCCCAGGGCTGATAACCTAGTACCTACCTATGAACCAATGAACCTAGCATGCTATCTACTTTGTGCGTATTTTGATCATATCAGCAGATATTGATAGATGATGACTGTGACAAGCATGGGATGATTACTACACAAAGAGGTCTGTTTGTATATTATATATTGCCATTTGGGGAAAGCATCACACTGTCTATTGCCATTTGGTGTAAGCTTCTCACTACCTACTTCCAAAAAATAATGGAATCAATTTAAGATGTGAGAGACTGTAATAGCCTGAGAAAAATCATAGCTTCTTTCATAAAATAAATTCAGGAGACTTGAAGTAAGCTGCACTAAATCTATATCAAATAAAGAAAAATATAATAAAGTCATTTAAAGACACAATTAAAGGGTGGCCATGGTGATGCAGCGGTTAGCATTGTCACTACACAGCAAGAGGTTCTGCAGTTCAATCCTCGGCTGGGGTGCCTTCTTGTGAGAAGTCTGCATGTCCTCACTGTGATCGCTTGGGTTTCCTCTAGGTGCTCTCGTTTCCTCCCCCATCCCAAAGACATGCTGTAGGTGGATTGGACACTCTAAATTGGCCCTAGGTGTGAGTGTGTGCATGTGTGTGCCTTCCGTGGAAGGTTGGGTGTTGGGCTGGTAACTTGACACTGTAAAACTCTACTGCTAATCATGAGCAGACAGATGATCCACTGTGGCAACCCCTAACTGGGAAAGCCAAAAGAAGAAAAAGACACAAGTAAAGATGTTGCATTGGACTTGCCTTTTTAGTAAATACGTACTATTTAAGGTCAGTGTGAAACTGTATACAAAACTGTATATTTGCTATGTTGAGAATGCACTGCAGTCTGAAAATGAACCAAACTTAGTTGTGCACACATCTGCAGTGCTCAAAGCTTAATCCTCCTAGAAGAAGCTATTTTATATCAAAAGATATCACCTTAACAGAGACTCCTCCAAAGAATGTAACCGGGGAAAAAAACATCTAAAATTCAAAACTGAAACCTATAACAGACCTGTTGGATTTTCCTGTGGAACATGAAATAAAAGACAGAGCTGCCTATAAGAACTTTGCAGATTTTATTTTAATCTTGATAGGTAGTGACAGATATGATACAAAATATCTTTAGATAAAAGTAATTAAGTCTTGAAAAGCTGATAAAATTGGTTATATGTCATCTCTCTATTCAGAAGTTTCAGTTTCTTGCGCATGTTTATTCCTGTTTGTATATTTATTTTTAATGGTGGAATACCTTATTTTATTTATTTCAAACAAGTTAGATTATTATTCATTTTTTGAATGTTTGTGGTTAATGATTTATTTATTTATTTAGGAGCTTAAGATTAATGTATATTTAATATGGTGAGTTGAACACTGGTATCCAGCTATGAAATAGTAACTTTTCAGAGCTAAATGCTACCATTCAAATATTTAAAGGTTGCTATATTTTAAGGGTAAATAGTAACTTGCATTCTTGGTTTGTCAGTGAAGTCTGGCAAGTGGCAGCATTGATGTACATTAGGAGATACTGAGTTGCTAATGGAAAGTAATTACTCCTCTTTCTGGACGACATTAATTGTATGTGCACTTCTATATATAATTATTTTGGACAAGTTTCAATTGCTGTTGATAAGCTTGCCATGCAAGTGAATTACCTCAGTCTAATAGCCAGGGTTTATAGCTATGGTATGCAGCTGTACAGTATAAGTCTTATTTGGTTTGGCAGGTATGGCAGGTATTAGCTATTCCCAATGCAGCATGGTACATTTATGGTATGCCCTTAAGGGCAGTTCACTCTTACATATCAATTGGATTACAGTGATATAGACTGAAATATAATGCTGCTAATTTTCAAAAAAAAAATAATAAATAAATAAATAAATATATATATATATATATATATATATATATATATATATATATATATATATATATATATACCCTGGCTAATTCTATTCTACGATAGTAGACTGTATAAATTTTAGAAATTTTAGTGATTTGTAAAATACTAATTTCTTTTCGATTGGCTGTGAAACAAAACTAGATTTACTGTTATTGTGTGGTCCGGAAAAAGCCCTGACTCGCTTTAAACAACATGAGATCAAACATAAGTCTAGCTAGCCAAAAAAAGGGGTAGGCAGGTGATTTGCTGTTTTAAATAACTATGTATGTACTATGCTTCCTTGTGGCGTGTTGGTGTATAGTTATGGTTTACGCACTATTTTAGCAAACATCACTGCGAATGGGATGCTGCTAGCTACACCGTTATGAACAGCCTTTTACGGGATACTATCTGAAATGTAATTTAAATGTATTGGTTCAGCAGTACCTTATTCTATGTATGAGAAGACAGCTTGACTGTTATTCCAGCAATAATGTTTAATATGGTTGAGTTTAGATGTGCTTATGCAGTATACGCCATATGTTAAATGCACTACAACTATTTAAAAAACTGTCTCCATGATATATGTTTGTAGATGGTTCTACCTTCTATAAAATAGTGACAGTATTTTGTACATATTCTCTAAAGTAGTGAGATTACTCTGTACTTTGAGGAGTGTTGATGTTTAAACCTTTGTAAACGGTTTATTTGTAACCTTGGATACATGCTTAATTGATTGATTGTTTTAATGTTCCCGCCTAAATGTTTTTACTCTATTTAAACAAGCGTCCATTGTACTAGAAATGTGATTATCTGAGGAAGCATAGCTCCGCTATGCGAAAGCGCTTATTCACTGTGGTTTAATTCATTGTGTTTTATTTTATTAAATACTTTGCAATATTTCCAACGGAGACTTTTTTCGTGGTGACTCCTTCACGTTTTTGATTCTGACTATCTTGATTACACTGTCGGAAGGAGTCTTTGAGTTCCAGAAAACAGTTCTGCTATTTTATATATATATACCCTTGCAAACAGAAAGTGAAAGCCAAACCGCCAATATCCTAATATGTAAAGGAGTCACAGGGATTACCTGGCTTGATTATTGTGTAATATTCATGCCTAACCAAAGTGCATTGCTCTTACTTTTGTATAAGTTGCTGAAGCATAGTGTATCATGGCAGTAGAAATGACTTGAGAACAATGCATCCAGTAAACTTAAATGAACTCTGACTTGAATTAAGGCACTGGTACATTATGATTAAGAATCAGAAGTGTCATAGCTTGTGATGCCTCAACTTTTGATAGAGGTACAGTGATTCAATACACCATGCATTTAGGAGATGACAGACTAATTACACATGCATCAACAACTCTTTCTCTTCCTGAGGGCAAGTATTTGCAGAGATGAAAACACTTGCTTTAATTTTTGGAGTAAAAAAAAAAAGAAATTAGACAAGATCACAGCAGACCATCATCTGCCAGATATCTACTCCTATAATTTCATGCCCCCTTTCTTTGCCTGGTACTACTTCCCAGAGAAGGACACTTTGACAAGCTGGAAAGGGGAGTAGAAGCAGCAGTTGTCCTGGTATTACCCCATGGAAAGGAATGTAGACAGTAACTTAATGATGGCGAGAGGCAGTATATATTTTTACCATCATCTATTCTGCTTTTTCAGGGTTTTCTTCTATTAAAGCCTCAATCCACTTGACATGCTAGTTGACATCACCCAGGTAGCATACAATGGATCCATGTGGGTAATGCCCCTACCTGTGTGTCGACATGTTCTTCTTAAGCACACCTTCCTCCTGCATCACTAATGCTCTAATTTACCATTCTAGTATCAACAATACAACTCTTTGAGTAGATGCTTCCCCATTAAGTTCCCACAACTTCCCACCCAGAAGAGGTGAGCAAGCAAGACAATTTTCAAACATGGGTTGTCTGAGTTGTTGTGAAGTACTTATCTATTTGTGCCAATGTAGCTTTCTTTGTTAACATTTGTTAAACATAACAGTTTGCTAACTATGGTAGCAGCTAACATTCAGAGATGAGTAATAGTGTTGACAACCTGTGACTATCAGAACAAAGTTTCCGTAAGTCATGTTAATGATAATGTATGCTCTTGACTTCCGTTACTTGAAATTTCTGATAATACTGCTGAAGGAATCTTAGAATATGTGAGGTGTTTGATGCAGGAATACTATCAGATATCACGAGTAAGAAAAACTGAACTGTTATGTATTTTAAGGTTTGTGATAAAAGGCTGGCCTACTCCAGCAACAATGAATACTGATAATAGTATGAAAATGTCTTCATTAGAAAGATTTAACATTTTTTTGTCTAGGCAGTGGTGTGCTCTACTTTATAATTTGCTGCAAATTTGGCTCTTTTATTATAACATTGCTCAGGTATGGGCAGTTGTGAGACTTGAAGTTTATTGAAGATTGGGGCAGTCTAGAGGAGAGATGGCAGTAAGAAAGAGGATATATGCCTTCTGGCTATGTCAGTGAGGTAGGTTTTTACTCTGTATAATGTACATAGTTTTTGATGAGTTTTTTTAACCAAGCTAGATACATGGTGGTTGAATTTCATCTGGACATCTATGATAAAACCCAGTAATTTTGTGTGGTTTATTTGTTCTATCATGGTATTGTTGGTAGAGATGATAGTGAATAATGTTATTTTGGTAGAGGATTGTCATGTAAGGCCTTAGAATTTAGAGAGAGATTTTGCAGAACACATTAAGGTGAAGTGTACCTCTCCACCTTTTAGCACAAGAAATCTGGACAAAGCCTAAGATAATGGGGGATGGAAAAGGGGCAAACGTAGGGATAGATTTTAAACATTGCTCTTATAAACTTGGAAAGTTGCTAGAATAACAGGATTTGCATTAGTGTATGTTTTCTAAAGGATATGAAGTTTGAAACTCAAATATCTGTCATTATTCATTGACTTCAATCCTCAGTAATTTGCCAGAAAACTACAGAATTTATTAGAAACAGACCAAAACATGAGGCAAAAATCTGGCTATTCTGCAAAAATATGGACAGTTGAGAGGTATGGGATTGTGTCATCAGCATACTCAATTAGGGTATCATTTTTTGCAGCATTGTATAGATCATTAATGAATATGTTGAAAAGTAGGGAGCCTAGTAGAGATCTTTTTGGGACACTAGTTACTGGCAAAAAGGTGAAGAAATAATTTTTTCCATTTCACTATTTTGTGCTCTGGTTGAGAGGTAGCAATGGAACCATTGTAATAAAGAGTAGATGAGCCATAAGGATGAGAGTATAAGAATTTCCGGTGGGAAACTATCAAAAACTTTTGATAAGATGGTGGAGACTAGGCTTCTGGCATTTCTGTGGGTACTGACAATATTATCAAAATTCAGCAAAGCAGTCATTGTGTTTTGATGGGGATGGAAGCCATGTAGAGTTGAAGACAATAGCTGGTTATCTATTCGATAGTTGATAATTTGCTTATGAATATATTTTTCTAATACTTTTGATAGGGAAGAGAGAATAGCAATTGGTCTATAGTTTGAAATTCCAGCCTTGTGCAGGGGAATAATTAATTATTTTTTTCTCCGTAGTTTGGGGACTTTATTTTCAGATATGGAGAAATTTATCAGAACTGAAAGTGGATATACAATAGCCTCAGCTGCAGTTTTAAGATATTCACAAGCTATACCAGATAGTGCAGTGGGTTAAGGTTCTAAGCTCTTAATGAGCTCCTCCCAGTTGTCAGGTGTACAGGGTTTGTTCCAACTTCATTCCATTTGTGTTCCTGGAATTTGATGGGTAAAATGTTTTTTTTTTTTTTTGGTTAAATTGTCTCTTGAGTGAGACTTAAATGCACAGTGAATTTCTGGGCCTTTGTGTTTTGTTGAAAAGAAAGCCTGGATAAACTAAAACACTGCTGGTGATTCCCTGCTAGGTTTCCCACTCACCCTCCCCTTTGTTGAACTGCTTTTTAAACCTGGTGATTTTAAGCTGTTCAGCCCTGCTGTAAATCGAGCTTAAAAAGCTCCCCCTTTTCTTCACTGTTGTTTTATCTTGACTTATTTATTTTCCCTTCCTTGTGCTTATATTGAAAAAGTGCATTTTGCCTCTCACTGTCTGTTCTACTGATTTAATTGATCTGAATTCATTATCTAGATAGCTGTTTGATAAAGTAGTGTATTTTTACACTCTAGCAAGCAGTTGTTTTTACATCAAGAAGTCAGTGGATTTTCCATCTAGTGCACTGGGAGATAGCCTAGACTGTTTAGGTTGTGGAAACACTTGAGATTTCTGCATGTAGTTTTATTGGCTAGTAAGGTTTATTAATGCGCTTATCTTGTTTTTAGTGCCGTTATAAATTCTGTACAATTTTGTTGCATACAAAGCAAAGTACTTTTACTGAATAATCAGACTTTTATAAACTGATTAAAGTACACTACAGTATCTGCAGCTTTAAGTTTGTTTGTAGTAGCATTTCATATCTTTTAAGTTTGTGGTAGCATTTCATTCCGGACACTCCTTTACTGTACTTTTAGATTAGGAGGATTGGGATTATTCCTCTAGTGGCAGTAGGTTTTTACCTGGTCCGTATGAGCTGGGAAACACACAAAAGGGCTCTAAGTATTTTTTTGCATTTCTCTTACATGCAGTTTAAAACAAATGTACAGTCTGCTGCTGTTTTTCAGTGTACTACATTGTATCTGTTAGTTGTAGGTAGTTTGTGTGGTGTTGTTACACTTGGGCTCCATACCAGTTATTCTGCATTAAGAAAGTGTTTTTCTGCACCCTTGTGGTAGAAGTGTGCTGATCTAACTTGTCTGAGTTGGGGATTACTGGTAGAAGGCTTATTGTGTGCTTGTATTTAAGCTTCATATTGCGAGGTGCTGCTCTTTGCTCAGCGGTGGTTAGCACTGCCTTGTACAGATGCAAAAGTCTAGAAGCTAAGTTTTCCATAAACAGCTGACAATGAAACCCTTCCAAGCATTTATACTGCTCTAGTAGCAACTCAGTTGTACACTGAGCAGCTTTGCTTATTGATCAACTTTAGTCTATAGAAAGCATAGGTCCCACTTTTAGTCTTGGCACTACCTGCACAATCCTGTCAAATTAATCAATTCCCTTCCCTACTAAAACATACAGTACAAAACTACTATCATGGACGAGCAGTTTCCCATCATCTCTCTGGTAAGCCTGACAGACATGGGTATCCTGAGGCAATGAAACAATTGTCTCATGTATACTGACAACAACTTACTCCTAGAACAAATACTTTATGTGGAGATGTAGGTACACTATGAAACTGGAGGCAAGCCACTCACATAAGGACAAATCAAATGCCAAACAGGTTGTCAGCATGCACACACTTCCCACACTAAATAAGGACATGACACATAAACCCACATATGAGGAGGTACTCACTAGTAACTTACCAAAAGATCAGAGGCATCCCAAACAGAAACCACTTACACATGCATAAAACAACCACAATACATAACACACACACAAGTGTCTCAATAAATAAATCCATACAGTATAACACCACAAACCTTGTGTATTGGTTATAGGTGACTCCATTGTGAGACACACAGATGTTCCATTCTCCAGGCTGGATAAAGAGTGGGTTATGGATAGCTGCCTGTCAGGTGCCAGGATCTATCAGGTCACTCAAGCACTCAAGTCACTCAACCACAAGTACCAGTATGACTCTGTCATAGTCTATGTTGGGCTGAATGACTTGAGACATACCTCACTGGACTATATGAAGATAGATATGACTGAGCTCTCAGATTATGTGTCACACACCAGTATGAGACTAGCCTTAAGCAATATTCTACCTTCTCCAAGACTGATGCCACAATACAAACAAAAATTATTGACTTTAACAATTAGCTTAGCTTTTGGTGTCAGTCCAAGGGGATCCAATATCTGATAGCCTAGGAAGACATGATTGACAAGCCACAGTACTTTGCCAGAAATGCTCTGCACCTTTCTCCTTTAGGCTTTTGAATACTGACAAAGGCATTAGCCACCTCTATTGTGCCTTTTTTAGACAGTGTCAAAATAATCAATCTCCCACCATAACAAAATCCTGTCTAGATAAACTCAAGGTACTGCTGATTAATGCTAGGAGTCTAAACAAGAAACTGCAGACTCTGAAAGCACTCCTCACTTTTGAAGATGCTCACATCTGTGCAGTAACCAAGACATGGTTCAAAGGCACAGAAAGTACCTTGGCCATGCAGGGATACAATGCCTACCATACATTCAGACCAAAAACTGAGGAGGTGTATCCATCTTCATTAAGGATAAATACACCTTGAAACTTGTCAAACAGTATGACTGTCTTGAGCTACTCCATGTCCAATTAACTATAAGTAAAGCCCCCTACCACATCATAGCTGGTCTCCCACTATGTAGCAGGAAAGGGATACCACATACCTGGACTTACTGGAGTCACTTACCATCACTTACCAAGCACAGCACCTTACTCATGGGTGATTTTAATTATCCTACCATAGACTGGGAACTATACATAACCACAAAATCTATCCATTGAATGTAATCCATCAAATGCTAATTCAGTTGAATGTTCATTAAAGTGAATTTCTTCTCAGTGGAAAAAAAAAAAATCAGCCAACTTAGCGACTGTCACAAAAAACACGTTATTTAACTCCCCCACCCACCCAACTAAATATACCAACTCTGAGATTGCACTAGTGGGGAAAGGGGCAAATTCCCGATGATGGCCATCAAGTTTTTTCCCTGGGAAGAAATTTGCTTAAATGTATGTTCGACAATCTTAGTGTTATATGGATTAAATTCAACACATAGGTGTTAGACAGGTAGTCACTTCGATGAAATGATATAGATCCTGATGCCCTCTCTGGTAAGACTGGACCATTAAGCAGTCTCGTTTGATGTAATTATAAGACCAGATACCCCATCAAGCTCAAAAACACTTAAGAATTTTTCAGAAACAAATTACCTCCTACTAAGTAATGGTATAAGAATTTTCAATGCCCCCTCAAATGCAGATGACACGGACTCCTATACAGAGGTGTACACCAATGCCCTGTATAACTATTTATGCAGCGTATAGAATCTGCTGTATCTGACCAGATTAAATCATTACAGTCGAGTACACCTCCAGGAGTTTCTACAGTTACCTCTTACTGCACTCTTACTGCACCTCTAGGTTTCAAATATTGCTTGTTCATATTAGAATTAATAATTCCAAAACCATGCTACATACAAGGTATCTGAATATTTTATCTTGATACATACATGATGGCAAACACAATTGTATTGATATTTGACCTCTATCAATGAGCATTTGCTAGACCTGTAAGGGGATAACTTCATTTTTTTTAAAAGCGCAAGCCACACCTACTAGGAGTTAAAGGTACACACACAAAAAAGCTAGAGGGAATGAGTTCAAACCAGGTCTTGCCAAAAAACAAGCCATGCCAGTAGTACCCTAGTATAAACAGGCTTTACAACAAGAGAAAGAAACTAATGTCCAACAACAAGTGGGAACTGTCTCAGAAGAGGAATAAATCCCTCTCTAGCTTAAAAAAAAGCAAACAAATTAGATATTTTGTCAAGTTCTCCAAAGCTAATTATGAAGAAAAAATAGCCTCCCTAGCTAAGGATAATCACAAAGCATTCTTTAACTATGTCCAAAATCTAAAAGAGAATACCCAGCACCACCCATACTCAAGTGGAGGTAATAGCCAACCTGCTAGCTGACAGATTTGGAGCAAACTTCACCCCCCTGTCCCCTCTAGTCATCTTATTTTATTTATTTATTGACATTTGTTAACCGGGTTAGTCCAACTGGGATTTTGTCCCATTTTCAGTGGAGACCTGAGGAGAAAAGCTCCAGAAAATACAATATATAATTACAGTACAAGTAAAACAAGTATTACAAACAATAATAGTAAGCAATAGAAATAAACTACACGTGAAGATTATATTTAAAAAAGAGAAAATACATTTAAAAACTGAAAAACATTTTTTTTGACAAAATTAAATTCTTTGTTGCTGAACAAAGGGCGAGAGTCAAGCGTGTCAGTAGGATCTACTGAGAGTGATGTGAGTGTGGGGGGAGGGGAGAGCTAAGTAGGGTCATAGCAGGGACAGGTTCTGGAGTTGAATAAATGTGTCTTCAGTTCTTTTTTAAATAGTGGAGTGTGAGACAGAGCATATATCCAGGTGAAGTTTATTCCAAGCTTGGGCCACAGAGTGTTTGTTGAGTTGCTTACCTACAGACTTATTAGGGTGGTAGATATCGAGCAATTGCTGATTTCAGGTGCGGAGAGATCGAGAAGGAGTATAGATAGAAAGAAGGAGAGATAGAGATGGACAGCAGGAGGGTTTAAAGAGCATAGAGTGCAGCATGTGAAATTGGTAGAGATGTAGTAGTTGTGGGAGCTCCAGCCATTGTAAAGACTTTAAGGCAATACAGTGGTGCGTGTTGTTTGGGGACTTAGTAATGAAACTGGCTATTTTGTGGTAGGTTTGTTGAAGTTTGTTCAGGGTAGTAGTTTGAATATTTGTGAGAACTGAGGTGGCATTGAGGAGAGAGGGGAGGAGAAGTGCTTGTCCAAGGGTGAGTCTAGCCTCAGGAGTGAGGTATTTTCTGTTCCGCTATAGGAGACCTAGTTTCTGATGGGTTTTCTTTATGCATTGCTGTATATGTTGATTGAATTTTAGTTCATCATCAATGATGACCCCTAAGTGTTTAGTGTGGGTGTCAGGTTGGATGGCTGTATTATTACAAGACTTAATGACAAAGGATGATCTATGTGAGCAAGAGAATGGGGGAGGAAGAGCAAGAGTTTGTTTTTTTTTGGGAATGAGGATTAGTAAGTTTTTTGAAAGCCATTGTTCGGTGGAAAGTAGAGCTTTTTGGGTTAGAGTGTGTAGGTCAGAGATGTTGTCGGCTGTAGAAATAATAGTGGAGTCTTCGGCATATTGTATGAGAGATGACTGATTGCAAGTGGTGAAGAGGTCATTGGTGAAGATATTGAATAAAATGAGGCCTAAGATGGAACCAACCTTGTGGAACACCAGTAGAGATAGGCAGGAAAGGAGAATAGGAGGAGAGCCATTTGACTGATTGTTGGCATCCAGATAGATAGCTAGTGAACCAGCTGAGGGTGGAGGAGGATAGGTGAAAGTTTGCAAGTTTAGATAGAAGTAAAGGATGGAATACTGTGTCAAAAGCTTTGGAGAGGTCTAGAAAGAGACAGGAGGTAGGTTTATTATCCTCCAGGGATTCTGCAATGGTGTGGGTGAAGGAGAGTAGAGCAGTAGTAGTGCTGTGATGGGGCGGAAACCATGTTGAGTAGGGGTGAGTAAGTTGTGATTGAGAAGGTGGTTTAGAAGTGAGTATGGATACATTTTTCTAGTATCTTAGATGGGGGGATAGAATGGCAATAGGTCGATAGTTGGTAGGGTTAGTGGAGTTGCCTCCTTTATGGAGAGGGGTAGTGTAGAAAGATTTCCAAAGAGTAGGAACAGTAGATTCTAGCATAGATATATTAATTAATATAGTCACTGGGTAGGCAATAGAGTCAGCTGCAAGTTTGAGGAAGGTGGGAGGTAATTTATCAGTAGAGACAGAGTGGGGTTTGAGTTTGAGCAGTAGAGATTTGATGTAAGAAGTGGGAAGTGGCTGGAAGGAGAAAAAAGTGTTAGTGTCATCTCCCAAAGTATACCTTCCGCCATTCCTCAGCCTGTTATCTCAAGAGAGTAGGTCATATCAGTGCTTTCCAAGGCCAAAATCCATGGCATAAATGGGACCAGACAACATACCAGGTTGCCTTTTAAACAACTTAAAACATGACCTAGCAGACCCACTTGGATCCCTATTTAACCACAGCCTGCAAATTGGCTATGTTCCTGGCAGAATGGAGGACAGCAACAGTAATCTCTCTGCTCAAAGGCGGACCATCAACCAACCCCAAAAATTATATGCCAGCAAGCTTGACTAGCCTTATCTGCAAGGCCATGGAAAGAATCATTATGGACCTTATTAACAAGGACATAGGTAATCTCCAAACTCTGGACACAGCTCAGTTCGGATTTGTTAAAGGAAGATCATGCCTGTTAAACATGGTTGACTTCTTCGAGAAAGTCACCAAGGCATACCACCTATCTTGACCTAGCCAAGTCATTTGATACAATCCCCCATTCAGGTATTATAGAGAAACTCTCCCAATTGGGTATTAACCCCGACATTACCAGATAGGTAGCCAACTGGCTCACTGACAGGGCACATACTGCAAAAGTGGGTGACTTCACGTCTAGAAAAAGACCATTCATCAGTGGCATACCACAGGGTTCTGTGCTGGACCCCTTACAATTTGGAATGTATTTCTCAGAAGTCCAGGAAAACTTTGATAGACTGTGGCTGACCAAGTTCTCTAACTATTGCAAATTGGGAGCAATTATTGAATCCCCATGTGATGACCATGCCCTGGCCCAGCAATCAAGGAGTCTCATTCCTCACCACTAACACCAGGGAGGTCATCTCTGAGAAGAGCAAAGGGTAACCAATACACACAATAAAGTACAATTTCCCTTAAGTGCACACAGAGATCACAGTCAGTCTGGGGCTGGTTGCTCCCTTCATCACCAGGTCCCCAATAAGACTCCCCACTGGCACAGCTATAGGGTCCACGTCTCAGCCTAACTGGGCAAGCTAATACCTCCAGTACCCTCTCTGTTCAACCAGTGCTTTGTGTCCCTGCCATGTAGCTGACACAACACAAACACACACACACACACACACACACACACACACACACACACACACACACACACACACACACACACACTTTGAGATAAGTATTTATACAGACACTCCTGGGAAAGGCTGACACAGATTCTCCAACTGTGCCCCTTTACCCAGACTATACAGTAGTAATTACTGCCACCACCCAGTTAATAATATCAGCTACTAAAAGGCCCTTAAAAGGGTGTCCAATTATTACTGTGCAATATTATTATCCAATGGTAGTATGACTAACAGTCAGGGCTTACTTTAGAGTGGCCTATTACAATAACCTCTATAAATATGCAATGTACTCTAGAGCTTATGTCTACACAAATCAGCCACAGATAGAAGGTTTTAAAAATATTTAATAATAAATAATTAAAACACAAGACAAAACTACTACACCACACAGATATCTATGAGTTCAGAGATCACACAGAAACTTAAAATAATACAGTAGGACAGGTCTAATTTCAAAGAAAAATACCTAATTAATCTTTACTAGCTTTAACTATTCCTACAATAAATCACAGTGCTAAAACTTACATGTGAGCACAAGGTAGAGTGCTGAGAAGTTGGATGTCCAAAGTCAAAATGCTTCAAGTCTCTTGTGAGAAATAGTATTTTAAACATTACTAACAAGCATGTTTGCTGGGTCCCTCCCCAAATTACATCATTTTTGACACTTAGGTTTTCCCAGGCAAACAAACTGCACTATTTAGCAATCTAAAACCTGCACAGAAACTTACAACAATACAAGACATTTCACATGTACATTCAACAGAAACTAGAGCAATAAAGCACCTTCCACATCTACATTCTGGTCATAAACTTTAGCCTTAAAACAATGGGCATGAAACCTTCATCCAGCCGCACTGGAGCTGATTTGTAAAACATTAAAGAGATTATAAGGTCTTTTCAACTTAAAAAGACACATTTGAAATACTTGGCTTGTTTTTCCTTTCAGCAGATGGCAATGTTGCAACAATCTTGAAGTTCACATTTTACAGTGTTTTCTTACTTTTAAAAACACAAGCCTGCATTTTATATTTATTTATACAGTTGATAGAATTATGTATCAAATTCTATTTGACTAGGCTGGCAGCCTTCGCCATCTCTCCCCAATCGCCACACCCCAGTGATGTTACTATAATGCAGAGAGTGTTAGCACAGACAAATTATCAGTGTGAAAGCCACGTATTAAAGCTAAATGCAAAAATGCATTATTATTCCCTTTGGGAAAGCTGATATCCCTGCTAATTACATTATAGACAACACTCCTCTAAGTGTGGACCCAGTGGTACGTGATCTGAGTACTCAGGTTGACAGCAACCTGAACTTTGACCACCACGTATCCACAGTAGTAAGGAAATCCTTCTATGTGTCACATCTTATAAGTAAAGGCAAACTTCGATAGACTTCGATCTAGATCTAAGGTTTTTCTAATTCAATTATACTTGGCCCTCATCAGACCAATAATTGAGTACAGTGCTCCCTTTTGCATGTACCTTTCCAGACACCTTCAACAATGGGAGAGACCACAGAGGTTTTTCACTGAAAAATTACAGGTTCCACAAAACAAGTCTTACACAGAAAGACTGGCAGCTCTGTCACTGTATTCTGTCTCCTGCAGGTTGCTAAGAGGTGACCTGTGCCTGACTTACAGGGCAGTCTCTGATCTGGCAGTGATTGAAATGCATCACATTCATAAATCAAATTCAAGAGAGTCACTCGCTCTAGGGATCTTAACCTAGCCTTCGACATGAACAGGTCATGCTGGAGAGAGAGCTAATCTCCCAGAGACTGCCAATTCATGTGAAAGAGAGCCCCTCTCTGACCCTCTTCAAATGCAACCTACATCAATGGATGAGGGACTGCAAATTCACTCCTGGGGTGATGCCCATGTCCCTCCTGGACAGTGGAAGTCATTATTAACTACCATAGACCCTTACTTCAGTGAACTTCACTCACCTAACCACCAACTATTGGGGCAACTCAGGATAAATATGGCTAGGCTTGTAAGGGCTCTTTGACTGTTAATCTAGTAACCTTCTATGAACTTATGAACCTAAATTGTCAGAGGTAGTTGTAGTAGGCTTTCATTTCTGGAGGCATTATTCATGGTATTCTGGGAACTAGTTAGAAGGAGAAATATTGAAGGAGGTTATTTGATTGAGTAGGGACCCCAAGAGCTTGATTAGTTGCCTGGTTTATTACTGAGTGTACTATCTGTGTAAAGTGGGTATTGAATTGGTAGACAGAGGCATCATTTTGTTCCTGTATATTTGGTGATCACTGTGTAGCTTGCCCTGGATTTAAAAGTTTATTGATTGGTGCTCAGAACATTTTTGGATTATTAATGTGTGTGGTTTAATTGGTTTAGTAGTAGGTTTTCTTATCTTTGTAGGTAAGTTGTTTTGCTAGGTTTCTTAGTTGTCTATATGTTAATAGAGCAGGATATGTTTTATTTATTTCTCCAGATGTCTCATGCTTTGTCCCTTTGTTTCATGACTTGTTTGGTTGCTATGGTTATTCACTGGGCTGGGTTGGCTTTGACTATTTTTATTCTGATGGGGGTTAGTGTGTTTAGAACACCCGGGAAGATTTTGTTGAACTCAGAGACAGCATCAGCTATGGGGACGGTATTTTGTGTCTCCCAGTTAAGGTGGTTTGTATTAATAAAAGTGTTTTCATGAAAAGTAGTATGTTTTCTACCCAGACTGTAATTATGTGTTCTGGGGTTGTTGCTTTGGTAGCTTATAGTGTAGATTAGTAAGTTATCACTTAGGCCATCCGACAGATTTCCATGGGATGATACTTTGTTTGGAGAGGATGTTAGTATCCAATTGAGGGTTGATGCTCTGGCTATGACTTTGTTATATCTAGTTGGTGTGGTTATAAGTTGGGTGAACATGTACAGATGTGTATTACTGGTTGGATTTTTCCAACTGTCTTGTTTGTCAAGCTATATAAACATAACTCAATATTATGGTTTTATAACTGAGTTTTGAGCAGAGCTAGCAGGGAATATCTTCCACTGTTTTAGCATTGTTACCTAGGGGTAAGTATATATAACCATGATTGCAATTGTCTTGTGAGTGTATAGTTTTAGCGTGGTTAGTAGAATTTCTGCGTTAGAGAAAGCTGGCAAGATCTGGGGGAAGGGGGATATCTAGTGAGTTTTTTTAAAGAAAATAGTGACACCATCAGCTTTTTGATGACTGTCTAATCTTAAAATGTTATAGACTTGTGGGGCAATTTCTACAGTTTTTTTCCTGGCATAGCCACGTTTCTGTGGCAACTAAGATGTCTGAAGTGTGTAGTACTGTCCATTAATTCACTGATGGATTTTATTTGTAAATTTGCATGGTATATATGAAGGACAGGTTGGAACTATGGGTGAGGTGCTACTGATAAAGGAACTAATGGGGATATGCTGTCTGGTGCCTGTGTATAGGTTCATAGATTAATAGGTAAGTGCTA
The DNA here is from genome assembly GCF_019279795.1 of Protopterus annectens. Classification (NCBI taxonomy): domain Eukaryota; kingdom Metazoa; phylum Chordata; order Ceratodontiformes; family Protopteridae; genus Protopterus; species Protopterus annectens. The sequence continues at coordinate 1,521,498,706 of NC_056735.1, forward strand.
GACTAGCTACCCTTGTGGGCCATTTTAAGCCTAGCCAGTTTTCCTTTTGCGGCTCAACTTAACCTATCCCATTTGGTTTTAGATTGGTCTTTCCCAACCCATGGTCTAATTGTATATCACCCCTGATGAGAATAACTGGGATTATACCATAGATAATTTGAGGGGACACATGCATGGGATAAAGTATTCAGGAGTTGCCACTGTCATCAGTCGTACAGGACAGTCCTGGAGTATTTCAGTTTCCCATCCATAGATCCAAGCTGCACTTAAATACGGAGAGGGATGAGCTTTGTTTTACATGGATTATGAGTGGTATTCCTTGCAAGCTATTCCTGTCCCTCCAAACCAGTCTGTTGATGTTGCAGAAGAGGTTTAGATCCCTAGACCGGTGTTTCTGATACCATTTGACTTGCTGATGTGTAGCAAATCCATCCATGTTTGGTTGGAGGCTGCTTTGAATGCTAGACACAGGCCACCTCTTAGCAGTCTGCAGGATACTAAGTATTGTGACAGGGGATTTGAATTGGTCCATGTAGAACATATTGTTTAGGCCTAGTAGCCTTTTAGTAGCCTTTTAGTCAGGCACTTCTATGGACCTTCAAGTTGTTGTATGTGCATGCACAGATACGTGCCAAAAGGGGCCTTATGCTCAATGATTGGCCTAATAAAGGCTGTGTAAAGAGGGGCAATAACATCCTTAGATCTAGACACAGTCCCTTTGCTTATAAGCTTTTCAATATAGAAGGACTAATGACAGTGGACACATATTGGTCAAAAGTTGGGTCACTGTCCATGGAAACAATGTGATCTAATTCATGTGATCAAGAAATCATATAACTAAACACTTAAAGGTACATAACAAGTAAAATATACAAAAGCACATAAAAACAGGTACCAAACAGTGTTCTTTTAGTTTGGCAGCTCTCATTTTTTAAAACACTGTGAACAGATATGTCTTCTTTTAAACCCGGGGATAATCCCGAATTTAATCTCACTTGCCAAAACAACTCCCTGTATTCAATCATATTTCCCCAGGTTCCACCTCGTACTGGATAAGGAACTTATTAAAATATGAACTTTTTGAAACTGGTACATTGTTGCAAATGTTTGCTAAAGGTATTAGTTATATCTTTGTTTTTTATTCTATAATTATGCTTATACATCCTTTGTCTGAGTGGGTGTTCGATCTTCCCCATATAAAAGTTATCACAGACTATACAAGAGGTGTTATAAATTATACCTAAGTGTGCATAATTATAGTATTAAAAACAAAGATTCAACTAATGCCCTTAGTAAACATGCACAATAATGCATCAGTTTCAAAAATTTTGTGTGTTTTATATTGGAACAAGTTCAAGTTCATTATCAAGTACAAGATAGAAACTGGGAAATTATGATTGAATACAGGGAGTGGTTGTGTCAATTGAGATTAAATTCTGGGGTATCTCTGGAGTTAAATGAAGATATATCTATTAGCTGTGTTTTAAAAATGAGGGCTGACAAACTATAAAAACAATTTTGTTTGGTACCTGTTTTAAATGTGTTTTTGTATATTTTATTTGGTATGTACCTTTAAGAGTTTAATCATATGAATTATTAGTCACATGATTTAGATTACATGGTTTACATGGCTATTTAAGGGTTTGGACAGCAATGTAGTTGGTATTCTGAAGAAGTCTCTATTAAAACTGAGACAAAAGTGTTCAGCTTCACTGGAAGACATTTGTTCAGCATTCTTTTCATTTATGGTTCTGCCCTTGATGAATTCAAACTGAGATGGGTCCAGTTTTGCAGGTTCCTTATGCCCTTATTGATTAGTTCCATGATAAGACTGGATAATACTATGATAATATGCATGCTGGAGGGGAAACAGAACAACTAAGTTATAGCTAGGTATTAAGGGGAAATAGCACAATATAAAATGTGAATCAGTACATGAAAAAGGGCAGGATTTTACAACAACCAGGCGCTTGGAGAGATTGGCTCAAAGATATACGGAGAAGGGAGAATACAACAGGAGGTATTATCCACATTCACAGAAGAGGAACTATTATCAGAATGGGAACAGGTTCAGGAATTAAATAATACAATTGTGAATAGTAGAAATGGGTTTACTATATATAATTATACAGATAGACAGATTACAGAAAATTATTTTTATTTTACAAGGGGGTGAAATTTATTCCTGAAGGAAAAGGAGACTTAGTAGATAACATTTTGGCTTTGAAATTATATACAAGGAAATTAAATTTTGAAATATTTTTTGTAGAAGCTATTGGGGAAATTAATGGTGTTCCCCTTTCCAGGACACCTCTACCCAGAAAGAGAAGTACTTTTAATCCTCCTTTACACTGCCTAGTGGATACCTTTGAAAAGCTTGTGTTGGAAGATATTTATAAAATACACACTAATGATAAGAAGGTATCTTGGAATTTAACTAGGAATGAGCACAAGTTGTTAATGTATTTGAGGAGGGATAGGTCTGTACGTATTATGGCCCCAGAAAAAGACGGAGGTGTTGTTTTATTTAAATCCACTGATTACTCCAATGAGATGCAAGAACTTATTTTTGATGATACACCTTATATAGGGGTGTCTAAAAATCAGATTCATATCTCTTATTCTAGAATAGACTCATATTTAGAAGAATATCTATTAAATAATAGAAATTATTCTGAGTTATATAATTTTCTATATAGAAAAACCCTGTTATCCTGGTATTCTTCAGAATACCTTCTTCTTCCAGCTTTTCCCGATCAGGCGTCGCCACAGCAGATCACCTGTCCACTCATGATTGGCAGTGAAGTTTTATGGTGTTGAGTTGCCAGCCTGGTGCCCAACCTTCCACGTAAGCCACACACATGCCAGTACTCACTCCTAGGGCCAATTTAGAGTATCCAGTCCACCTACAGCATGTCTTTGGGATGTGGAAGGAAACCGGAGCACCCGGAGGAAACCCACGCGACCACAGGGAGGACATGCAGACTCCGCACAGAAGGTACCCCAGCCGAGGATCAAACTGGAGAACCTCTTGCTGTGAGGCGGCAAAGCTAACCGCTGTACCACCCCGGCCGCCCTATTCTTTGGAATACCTAAGATACAGAAAAAATGTGATGAAACCTCCCTTTAGGCCAATTGTGGCCGTTAAAGGATCGAAGACACACCCCTTGGCAGTATTCATCGATAATTGTGTACAACATGTTGTAGAGAAAACTCCACACTTAGTCAAGGATTCATGGGATTTTTTGGGTTTATTAAAAAAGGAAATGTGGGCCAGGGACTTGATCTTTCTAACTACTGATGTGAAAGATCTTTTTACTGTAATTCCTAAAGATGATGGTCTGGCATTATTTTAGGAAACTTTGTTTCATTTTTCAAATTTGAAACATGAACAAGTGACTCTTGTGTGTGAACTCATGAGTATTGTGCTGGAGAGCAATTTTATTTGGTTTGAAAGGGAATATTATCAGCAGATCAAGAGACTGGCAATGGGGAGAGCCTGTGCTCCAGTCTATGCAAATTTAGTCTTTTGGGATGGGAAAATACATGTGTAATAGGCTGCTCCTGTTGGAACAAAGTAAAAATGTATTCCCGTTTCCTGGATTACATTTTTATCTTGTGGCAAGGAACCAGTGCTGAGATAGAAGAATTTGTACAATATCTAAATAATTCCACACATTTTCTTAAATTTACTTTTAAGTTTGACAGGGACGGAATTAACTATTTGGATACCAGCAATGTAGTTTGTATTCTGAAGAAGTCTCTATTATAATTGAGACAAAAGCATTCAGCTTCACTGGAAGACATTTGGTCAGCATTTATTTCATTTATGGTTCTGCCCTTGATGAATTTAAACTGAGATGGGTCCAGTATTTGCAGGTCCCTTATGTTCTTATTGATTAGTTCCATGATGAGACTTTCCATAACTTTGCATATAAGGCTGGACAGATTTATGAGTGTATAATTGCATAGGTCTGTGGGAGGTCCTCCCTTATGCAGGGGAATGACTGTAGCTGTTTTCAGTTCACTAGACACAAAACCTGTGAGTAGGCTGAGATTGAGCAGTGTTGTTAGGGATGAGGCCAAACCGTGATTAATGCTGTTTAAGATGCATCCAGGGATATCGGCAGGACCCATCAATGCAATATTTTATCTTTGATATCACTTTCAGGACTTGGTCTTGTGTGACAGCTGGAGGTGAACCAGTTTCATGTATATCTTGAGAGACAGATGGAGGGGAGAGAGGGGTAAATCTAGAGTTAAATTTATCAGCCAGTATGTTTGCTATATCTTCAGTCTCAGTATAAGCAACATCATTCACAGTCAGCTCAACACATTGCTATGTTTGCACTTCTGAGATTATGAACATAACTAAAAAGACCCTGTGACTGTCTTTGGCTTGAGTAGCTATTTTAGCCTCAAACCTGGCTTTGGTGGATCTTATTAAAGTCCTGAGTTGTTTGTTTATTTCAGTGATTAACGGTCTATCATTTTACATTTGGACAAAATTCTGTTCCTTTTATTGCAAAGTTTGTTGATATTATGGTTCCACCATGTGGATTTGTTTGCCCTGCATGTGTGCACTTGTTGCTACAGGGTACAGGTGCATTTATGCAGTTGTTTATATGCTGGTATAGAGTGGTGGTGTAAGTTTCTGTGTATTCGTGGAGTTAAATGGGTTTGCTGGGGATTTGAAGCTTGTCAATATATCACTTAGAAGTAGGCAGTTTTTCCTAGAGAAAGTTGTTTGGGGAGGGGAGAGTTACGGAATGAATGTCATAGGTGAAAGGTATGTAGGAAATATATTGGTAAGAAGGAGTGGGTGGAAATTGGGGCAGGGCAGGGTAGGAGAGGAACGCAAGACTGAGCATAGTGAACTTCCCACCCTCAGGCCAATTATGACAGAGAACAATCAATTTATAGCTGGCACAATGCAATTAACAAGGATACACAAAGTATAAATGATGCTTTTAGTTTTATTGATAATTCTGCATAATGCTAGTTATTCTGCATTAAAAAATAAACAACATTCATGTTTAATCAGTAACAGTGACACAATTCATGGAGATAATAGAAGCATTACCCCCTAAGTATTTTCATTCTACCTTTTTTTTTTAGTCTTAAAACTTAATCTTCCCTTTCCCCAGGCAGTATAATTCAGTCATGTTAGTGACTCCACACAACTGCATACCTCCACATGCTTCTTGAACATCCCCTGGGGCTTGGTCTCTCCATGTACCTCCCTTCCATGCTCACCTACATATACCCCTGCATTACCAGAATAACCAGCATTCATGTTTAATTCTCACCAGTTAAAGCTGATCTGCTGCTTGAATTTATGTGGTAAAGACTTTGGCTCCTTGATGTGTATAATGGAAGATCTTCTAGTTAGGGTCAGTGCTGATGACTCAGATTCCATTGCCACAGCCCATAATATAACAATAGCTGAAGCTCAGCATACTGTTTGTCCTACTGAGTATATCTTGCAAATCAACTGTACCATGTAAAGCCTGGTTTGATCAGATTAGTGGCAACAGACTAATTCTAGATGACTGGCCCTCATCTGTTGTCCGCCCATCCTATTTCATTCTTAATAATATTGGCAAGATGTGAAAATTTGTTCTGTCTCCTTAGTGACAGTGAACTATGCACTAGTATCTTCCCAGCTTGATTACTACAGTCAGAATACATTGGCCATATAGATCAGAACCTGACTAGGTGTAATGTGCAGAATTTGGCATCTAGGTTTTGGTGGGAATGCCTTGGTCTGTCTTATTATACCCTTGTTCCATGATTTTCACTGGTTGCTTGTTGGGGTCAGGTCAGTATTTTAGATACCATTCTTACCTTCCATATCCTACTCAGCTCATGGACTACCTATGTAAAACATCTACTGAAACCCTCTTTCCAAGCAATATGTTTCATCTGGTTTAGGTCTGGTAGCTATTCTTAAGATTATTTCTGATACATTGGCTGGATTACATTTTGCCTATTTTATCTCAAGCCTATGGAATTAACTACCTTTCCTGATTCAGGCACATAGTATGAAGTTCTCCTTCAGTAGGTTTCTGAAATATCATCTTTTAAGGGAGGTATACTTAAATCCATATAGTGAGCCTATTTTAGTTCTTATAATTTATTTTAATTATTTGTAAAACATGGAGTGTAGCATAACACTCAAAAACAAGTGAAAAACTTAATCTTGTTAAGCATTTTTGTGACAACACAAAATACTTAACCTTATTATATACTTTTCAAGGCTATTGTTATTACTATCTAGTCTTATACCACTGAGGAAACAACAAGTCTAATTGCAATTACACTGGAACTCAACTAAAATGTTTAACAACTAACAGTCCAGCTACCCTGTGCACAGAACAAATTGTACTCAGACTAACTGGTTATGTGAAAGACAGCTGAATAGAAAGAGACTAGTGAACAGAAAGACATTGCTGACAGACTAGCTTAAACTCCTATCATTTGTAAGAAGAGAATACTTTTTTCTGTGGTTATATTATTATTGCTATTTTATGAAAACATGAAGGATTTGTGTTGTAAAAATATTGTTCCGAACAGCCGGTGCTAATTTAGAAACAGATCTTCCAGTAGTGGTGAGTGAGAAAAGATACCTTTTTAATGTGTGAGGGCCGTATATTTGGGAGTGTAATGTGTAATGAAATGTCAGCCAATATACCATTAATTGATAGTGATTTTAATTGAGTAGTTTGAGGAAAAAGGATGACATAAAACTGCTGCATATTCAGTAATGGGAAGACATTTGGCTTTATGAAAAGATAAGCCTTGGTGTTGTCAAGAATAAAAAGCTATATGCCAATGAACAAGCCTGCTCATTTAGAAGGTATTACTAGAAGCTGTTGCTTTCTAAAATAGTAATCTTCTTGAACATGTAGCTAGAATTACTTTCTTAGCTCAGTCTAATAGATATGGAATTCTGTTTCATGTGTTTAGCGTCCTGGTGTTTTAAAAGGGTATGATGTTACATCATTAAAGTTTATATAAGTATAAAGTTGATATAAATATATATATATATATATATATATATATATATATATATATATATATATATGTTTGTATAAAGTTATGTAAAATTAATTTTTATTGTATTTACTATGGTGCTGCTTACTGTGATGGATTTGAAGTCTTCTTAAGACACTCAGTCTTGCTGGCTGGATTCTGATGAAATCAAAGTCTGGTTATAGTTACATTCAGTCTGTTGCATACAGAAACTTGCAGAATATACACTGATGAGAGAATATACTTTGCAGCATCAACTCAGAGCAGTAACAAATAACTTTTTATAATAAACCACATGGACTAACGTTGCCGCTTCAGGTACTGTTCTACTTTACTTCTCATATAGTGCAGATGATGTGAGAGATAACATTTACCTCGGGACAAATGTGTCCCTACCAATACCCCTAACATAACTGGATTTAATACAGACTTTATATATATTTTTAGTTAAAAACACCCTCTTGGTTTTGGAAAGATACTGCCTTGATGACGCAAATGCTGACACATCTAGTCTTGTGCAAATGCTGATAAGTGCAGAAAAGCATATTTTTAAGGAAACACCTTGTGGATAAACACATGTCCTGTTGTCCAGTCTTTAAAGAAAGCAGATTAGGATTTTTTTTTATATATCCTGTTTTTGTTACATTCTTGCCAAGTCTGTAAGAAGTCAGCTTTCTTGATGTATGTGTAATACACTCATAAGCAAGTTCCTTATTTTTTTAAGCCACAGTCATTTAGTATGGATGCTAATCACATATTACTAAACTCTGTTTCTGAATTTAAGCAAACTTTATCTTATTCCTTATTTATGTTGCATATTTGTAGCAAAGTTACTTTCAACCTTAAAACCTTGTTGAGCATAATCTTACAAGTTATATACATTTATATAAGGTTATAAGTAGGTTTTTGTTAATGGTAGTTTTTCTTTTCTTTGCTGCTTGTTTCTGAATCTTTCTCTTTTCTACTGGATTCTACCCGCTCTGTTCACCCTCACTGCACTCAGGCGCACTTCGTTCCCCTACCCTACCCCCATTCCTGCCCACCCCCTAATCAATTTCCTTCATAGTCAACCTTTCTAGCTCCACCCTCCTCCCTGCCACTTCCTTTACACATTACCTTATCTTGTTCTTTCTCTATTTCACAAGCCCCTCCTTTAAATTCTCATATTACTCATTTATCCTCCCCCTATTTACTCCCCTCTGTGATGCTTCCTACTTTATATTGCCACCCTCCACACACTCACTAGTCCCTCTGGATTTACCCTCCCGTTTCATTATAGTATGATTCTCTCTTCTTTTTTATCTCCTCTTCTCCCTCTCCTTATATATTTTATTCTTATGCACCTTTACACACTAACGTTTTATCACAATCAGCTTTATTTGCAGCCTTGTTTGCCCACTTCTTCTCACTGCACTTCACTTTCTTTAACTCATTAATCCTATATCATATCTTCCTCTCTCTTTTCTTGCTCTGTCTTTATTTTCCGTAAAAAAAAACTTTCTTTTATGACCTCTTCACTTGATAGAACCAAAAACAAAAAACACTGTTTCTCTCCCTTTATTACTCTTCTTTTTCACCCTCTCAACACTCTACTACTCTCAGGGGACATTCATCCTAACCCAGGTCCCACTATTAACCCATCCTCTACTTCCTCTGGCTTTCAAACTACCTTGCACTCACTTAACCCTAACTCCAAAGTTCTAACCCTTTATATCCTCAATAAAACATCGGACTTTCACTCTTGGATAGACCAATATTCTCCAACAATTGTTACTCTGTCTGAAACATGGCTAAACCATATACCAGTGACAATGAATTTCTTCCTTCTGGTTACAACATTATACATCACAACCGAACATATAAAAAAGATGGAGGTGTTGCCATTTTATACTCTGATCTCCTGACCTTAACCCCCCCTCTTCGTACCTCATCACTCTTTTCACCCAGCTGAACTTATCATTGATGACTACAAACTAAAATACAAAACCTTAACAACTGTTTCCATCTATATTCCCCCTGGAAATAATATTCCCTTATTAGAAGAGATTCTTCATTGGATGTCTGATAACTTACCCAACGAGACCATAATATTTGGTGATGTCAATATTAATTGGTTTACCATCTGCTCTAACTTTCTTGCTTCTAGTCTAAACCTATATGTTTACATGGTTACACACAACTTGTCTCTACTCCTACTTTCATCATAAGCCTACTAACACTAGCTCCATCATTGATTGGATTCTTGCGTCTAATCCTCACCTCTATCACTATCCTGAATCCCCCCCCCGACTCCCTTACTGACCACAGCCCTGTGTGTATCTAAATATTTTCCTCCCATAAGTCTCAATCTCATAAAGCTATTGCATGTCGTAAGCTAACTAACTTTGACCCTCAAATCTTTAACAACTGTCTCAAAGCTATTGATTGGTTCTATCTCTGTTTCCTACCTTTGGATGATGCTGTATTTCAATTTAATTATATTTTCATTAACACACTTGATTTTCTTGCCCCTCCTAGATCTGTCAGAGTTAAAGTTCAATCTTCCTCTTGGTTTTCTAACTTCACATTGTCTCTTATTCGTAAAAGAGACAATGCATGGAAACTCTGGACCAAAACAAAATCTCCCTCTAATTTCCAAATATATAGGGAACTTTGTAATCTGACTAAGAAGTACATTATCATTGATAAGAAAAACTTCTATCTCACTCACCAAACATCTTCATCTAGAAACCCTAAAAAAATTTTGGAGCACTCTTAACCATATTTTCCACCCTGGCAATCTTTCAACTCCCAACCCATATCCTAATAACACTCCACTTGAAACTGCATCTCTCTTTAACTCATACTTGATTGATACCATCAGTAAGCTCATGCAGACTTCCTACCCACCTAATCTTTCACCTCCTACCACCTCTCAACCACTCAACTCCCCCTTCTCTTTAAAACAAGTCCTACTAAATATATTAAAAACCTGCTTCTTAACTAAAACCATGTTCACCTTCTGCTGATAAACTGCCACTTCACTTCCTTAAGGTTGCAGCTAATTCCATACCATATCCTGTCTCTATCCTTATTAATCGCTCCATTAGAGAATTAGCTGTCCCCACTGTTTGGTAAACGTCCCACATAATACCCATCCACAAGGGAGGGAATTCTATTGAACTCTCTAATTATTAACCTATAGCAATTCTCTCTCCTCTTTCCAGAATTCTTGAACATTGTGTTCACAAACAAATCTTAACCTATCTTATCCAAGAAAACCTGATTACTCCAACCCAGCATGGTTTTCACCCTTTCCACAGTACAACCACTGCTCTCATCTCTTTTATCAACTCCATCTGTCTAGCTAGAGATAACAATAAACTTGTGTCCTGCCTCTTCTTAGACCTTTCTAAAGCCTTTGACACTGTCTCACACTCCATCCTCCTCTCTAAGCTAGCCCAACTCAGCTTATCCATTTCTAATATCTCATTGATTCAACAGCTACCTTACTGACAGGATGCAATCTGTGAAATGGCTATCTACTCTCTCTCCCTTTCTCCCTGTTAATATGGGCATTCCACAAGGCTCAGTTCTAGGTCCCTTTCTTTTTAATATCTTTACTAACCATCTATACCAATCATGCCTCCAGTACTCCATCATTCAGTTTGCTGATGTCTCCACTTTTATCTCTTTTGCTGAGAACCCTACTGATCTACTATCTATCACACAAAAATCCTTTAACCTTACTGAATCCTGGCTATCTAACCATCAACTCATTCTTAACCCAAAAAAAAAAACCTCTTCCTCTTACTCCCAAAATCCCTCTACCATCTGAAATCATCATTTACTGTCTGCTCCCTAAATAATACTTTCCTTTCACCTGAAACTCATACTAAGCTCCTTGGTGTGACCATAGATGATCAGCTCAAATTTGACTTACATGTGCATCACTGTATTAAGAAAACTCACCAAAAGCTTGGTTTGTTGTATAGAAATAAAAGGTTCCTCACCCTTGACGCTAGAATCTCACTCGCCCATGCCTGCCTCCTTCCTAATCTCTTTTATGACTCACAAATTCTAAGTAGTCTACAGTCTTCTCTTCTTTCCAAATTAGAATCTACCTATAACAAAGTAGCCAGATTCGCTGCCAAACTGTCATTCATATCTCACCATTGTCTGGCTCTGAAGTCACTTAACTGGTTAGAGTTCCCTAACAAACTCTTATTTTCTCAACTTCGAGTTATTCATTCCATAGTGAATAAACCCCACAACTGCCCTAGTCTCTCAGAACTTACCTCTCTTTACACTCCCCCTCGATCTCTCAGAAGTTCTGATCAACATCTACTTTAAATTTATAAACCTAATAAATCTATTGGACAATATCTCTTCAGCTCCTCTCTTGCCTCCCATTGGAACAAACTTCCTCTGCCCTTGAGAAATATCTCCAATGTTCATGAATTTAACAAAACACTAAAACTGCATCTTAATAGTACCTGGTCTTGTCTCTGTAATCATCCAACTTGAACTCCTACACCCTACTCTATCTATGCTTCCTTCCTATTGCCTTTCTTTTGGTTCTCTTGTTATCTTCTCTGTCTTTCTCCTTATTCCTTACTTATAGTTATATTATATTTACTGCTGATATTGTTAAATTTATAAATATTTGTCTTCCACTGTATCTCATTATATTCTTACTGTTGTTTTAGTGAAGATTTTCTCCCCGGGCCTCCACTGAAAAAGAGTTATGCCTAGTTGGGCCATCCCAGTTAACAAATGTCAAATAAATAAATAAATATGCCTGTCCATTTAGCTGATGGTTTTATATCTGTCTTTGTTTTCTGTAAGCTTTATTCTGTGAAGAATACCTTCAGTTCACGAAATTGCTGTTGTTTTTTTGAAGAGCCACTTTCATAAAATGATCAAATTCTTTTTCTTTTGTACTGTCACTGTTCTCTTTTCAGTGCTAGGACAACCTGCTAACTCTGTGCATGTACATATACTCACTATACACGTAAAGTTATATGAATGTATTGGGAATGTTGTTGCTTAAGAAGCCCTCAATTTACCTAGGATTTGCTACAGAAACATAAGAGGTGAATATGGCCACATCATTCAGGACCACTTTATTCAAGTTCAGCCCCCATTCTTCCTTGATGTTTTGTTGCGTAAACTGGATTCTTTATTTTATTCTGTGGAAAAGGAACTAGCTGCCACTAAATTGGATAATTTTCTTTCATGTAAAGTGAAACCATTTAAGCTTAGTAAAGTATTATATTGGTACTTAAGATTCTTCATTGTGAATCATGCACTCAGGAAATTAAGACAAGATGTAGTCTATTTTAGTCAGTGTTTAAGTGAAGCTCCCAGTATGTGTTAGATTTACAAAGCTTTGTGAAGCAGTTAAGAATTAAAACCTCAAACTGTTGCTTTTGCAAGCGGACCAAAAGGCCTACTCTGTGAGTCAGTTTACATTTGCATTTTGTTGTCATGTAAAAATCACACATGACTATGTGGCACTTAACTGTATCATACAGAATGCAGCATACTAACAGATGAAAGGGACATAAGAAACTGCACCACTGAACATACAGAAAACATAGAATTGGAAATAGAAAACATAAAAAAAGCAAGACAATTCAGAGTATCAAACAGGAATGACATTAGAAAACGAAACACTTCATATAATGTTAGTTAAATCAATCAAGCAGAGGGTATAACCAGAATTTCTGAAACCGTATAACCAAGTTAAAAATGTGGCTCCTCTAGATGTAGCCTCACCCTCCCATCCCAGACACCATATATTTTGGACAGCATTTTATTTTTATTTATTATTTAGAATTGGTTGACTTGAGCAAACAAACATAAATAAATAAATACAATAAAAAAAAACAGCTAACCAGGGATCTTGAAAAATAAAATAAAATATATAACTACTGGATATGTTACATTTTACCTAAATTATTCTAAAAAGTATATGTCATGCCATACATTTATATGTCTGGTTGTACCCATGCAATTCAAGCCATCTATTTTTTATTTTTTTTTACTTTCAACTTAAAATTACAATTGCTTAATTTGGACAAGAAAAACTGACTGACATTTGCAGTGTTGGGAAATAATTATGCGATCTCACATTTGGAATGTTCAAGTAGCAGGGTCTACTGGGGTCCCCTGCAAAAAAATGTGCTTTTGTATCCCATGCTCCAAGATTATTTCTTGGACTGTGCATATTGGGTAATCAAATTAATGTTGTATATCTTTTCTGTTACCTTTTGGGCGTCAATATACTGAATATATGATTATTTTAAATATATCCCTGTGTGTGTGTGTGTGTGTGTGTGTGTGTGTGTGTGTGTGTGTGTGTGTGTGTGTGTGTGTGTGTGTGTGTGTGTATGCATACAGGGATACAGTACATGCACCTATATTTATATATACAAAGTGGGTTAGGTGTACAGGATGTATAAATGCATAATATTTTATCTGCAACAGACTTCATGATAAGTCAAAAGTGCATTGTACACACCTAAACCCCATATATTTCAGTTATCCATTTTAATGTATATTTAGTTCATTTCAGCTGTTTACTTTATTCTACTTTATAGCATAGACTCATTTTATTTCACTGTAAAAGCTCAATTATGCAATGAAAGGTAATTAATATATAAAACCATGAAAGCTGGTTGGTCAGCATGCCCATAGTAAATAGGACATTCCCCACGAAAAGAAGTCTAGCTAAAAGAGTCATTTCTGCTGTACTAATTGAGGGTTCCTATCAGATGACCGAAGACACATTTTGTCGAATGCGTCTTCGTCGAACTTGAAATGTCATAAAGGCAAAATGATGAAGCGGCATATCCCTGGGAAAGAAGTTGCTTGGCCGCTTCCGTCACTTTGCCATTTTCAGCACTATAGTGCAATCTCGGAGTTGGTATATTTAAGTAGGGGGTGGGGGTGGCAAAGCCCCCCACTTTATGCAATGTTTTAATGTCTTTTTTTTTTTTTTGGGAACAGCGATTTTTTTCCCTGGGGGGAAAAAATCGCTGTTCTGGTTGTTTGATGTCTTGTGAATTCGAACTTTTGAGTTTGATATAACAACGTTTGATCATTTGATCGTTCGTTGTTATAATATAGACCCCTAATTGAGACAGTAAACTTTAAAATAAAGGTACGCATCCCCCATACATTACAAACAAATGCTACGTTTAGCAGCTTGATATGATTAAAAAAAAAAAAGCACAAGCCATTAATGTCACTGGAAATGAGCTCCTACTACTAGGAGTGTACTATTTTTATTTGTTAAAAACTCTTATAATAAAAAGCTGCACAGCTCTTAAAGAGTTTGTAACAGAGAAAGACAGCAGCTAGAATGTTTTGTAGACAGTAGTTATGCTGGAAAAATAAGTATTATGGCTACTGGCTATAACAAACCATATAGTAAAAGTAAACTGAAACTGAAAGCAGTAATTCAGCTGTCAACACACAAGCATGTGCTGAGAGCTTGTGCGGTACATCTGCTGGCTCCCCCACAGCAGAAACATTGCTGAGGAACACTAAATTCCTGCTTTAAAAGGTAACTAATTTCTTTCTTAAATAATGTCATTTGTATAGTAGCAATAACTCACTCCTGTGAAACACCTACCCTGTCATGGGTTACTGCTAAAATAGATAGCATTTTATAACTGTGTTATGGAATGGTGATACAAAGATACACAAGGTATATTTTTCATATTTTTTGGTAAATTTTTTGCGATATTTTTAACTAAGTAGGGGAAGAAGTTATGTTTATCGAAATGCTTTATTTTATTTTTGGTTGGGTTTTTTTGAGTGGATAAGTGGTCTGCTTTTATGAGGATTGTGTGTTTTGGCTTTATATGTTATCCTCTTCATTTGGGTCATAGTGTTACTTTTTTATTAGTTTGGCTTTTTACATTTTTGTATTGTGTTTTTTTTTTTTTTTTTTGTGGTGAGTTGAGTCAAATTCTTCTTTTATTTATGTTTGGGTTCAGTGGGCTGAGTAGCTGGATTGACAGTTGGGTTCATAAATGGGAAAGCTTTGAGTTCATGTCACAGATCACTATATATTAGGGGCTGTAAATATGCTTAGACCATGAGAAATGTGTAGGTGTTTGCCACAGGTGTTCACATTGTATGATGAATTCAGAGTTCAGGAGGCTTCCAGAATGCTTAGTAGCTGATATCTTCATGTTACTGTACAGTACAAATATCAGGAACATTTATTTTACATTTTTTTCCCCATTATACACATGCTCAGCTCTGGCACTGGGTGCATTATGTTTGTCAAAAAAGGGGAGGAATGTTTAATGTAACTATAATGTAATGTTTTTTTTGCTTTACAGTAAGCATTAATGCATTGCTTTTGTATAGTTTTCTGTAGGTCAGAATTGTGGCTATAGTCCGTCCACATTTGGGTGGGCATTGCTTTTCCATTAAGGCTGGGATTTTTTTTTGCAGTTTTTTGCTTTATTTCTTTGTGGGTTTATAAAATTATTTTAAAGGGGTGAGTTTTTTTATGTGAAGTGTGATATTTTTCAGGTTTTGAAAGTTTTATGACAACAATTTTGGATTAGCGTCTGTTGTAATTAGGGAAATATTTAATATTCATTTCTGTTTTGTATCTAAAATATATTTTATTCATCTGATCTAATTCTTTTTGATTGCTGTTAAGGTAAGAGTTGTAAACTGTGTTTGTGTGAGCTAACATTGTTGTGGTTGTAGTTTCTATGTATTTTAATTTAGTGTTTTGATTTTTATAGTGTGCACTGCTTAATGTATTGTTGTGTTTGTAGACTCTGATTACTGCTTTACCTATGTTACTGAGTTGCACTTAAATGTAATGTTATTGCAATAATGCTTAAGTTTGCTGCTGTCTTATTTAATATTAAATTAATTAGTTTTGTTCAATGATAATACAAGAAAAAATGTAAAATAATTGTGTAAAGTGGTAAAAAAAATGTATGAAGGTACTAGTTAAGTATATCTTTTCCTTTGCTAGGACATGTGTTTTCAGAGGGTCTATCAAAGGTGCTCATGTGCTAGTATTGCATGACATACCTGTTCACTGCAACTTGCTTGAATAAAGAAGTGCTCAAACTCTCACTAGCCAAATCCCCCATTTCTATGTAGCTCCCCCAACACCTGACCCTGTAAACTGTATAGCTCTGCCAAAACCTAAGCTTTAGCCCTAAAACTCCTACCCAGTACCCAACCCAAGTGCTCACTTCCTTACCCTAAACAGTCATTCCCTCTTCCTAATGATAAAGTCCCCAATTACCCCTGAAATCTAAAATTCCAAACCTCCATCCCTAAATCTAAATTTCCAACTCACTCATTAACCCTAAAATGTCCCTTCTGCTACCTAAACCTAAAACTCCCCTCCTGTTCCTTAAACCTAAAACTCCCTTTCTTCTTCCTGTCCCTAAAACTCCCTTCCTGCTTTCCTGTCCCTAAAACTTCCATCCTGCTCCCTAAACCTAAACTCACTTCCTGCTTCCTAACCCTAAAACTCCTCTCATGCTCCCTAAATCTAAAAGTCCCTTTCCACTCCCTAAACCTGAAATCCTCCACCTGCTCCCTAAGCCTAAAATGCTCCTCCTGCTCCCTAAGCCTAAACTCCTCCTCCTGCTCCTTAAGACTAAAATCTACATCCTGCTCCCCAAGACTAAAATATCCCTCCTGATCCCTCCCCAGAGCTGCTTGCCTGAACTCATCTAGTTTGAGATCAAGCAGCATCCTACATGAACTAGAAGGTGCTCAAGTTTTTGGTTTCAAGTCAGTGGTTTTTGAACACTTGAGACTCAAAGTACCTGAAGTGGTCTCATTCCTTTATCTACATGTATAATTAGAATAAATATAGAGTTTTATGATTGGGTCACCAACTATAAGTAATCTGTTAATGTGTTGCGAAATGGATCCATCCACACAACTCATCATAAAAGCAAAGTAACTAAATCTACATCACCTGATGTTTCCCATTCTCTGCATCCATTTTGTCTTGAATTTTTTCACTGGAGGTATGAATGAAGCTGTAGTTGCCATAGTTGCCATATTTTTTGCACTTAAGACATGTACAGTGTTTGTAGTCTTAATCTACGATTAAATTATTATGTTACAGCTCAGAAGGTAGTAAAAATATAAGGGTTATACCAACAGGCACTACTGCCTCAGATATTTCTCACCCCTTCAATACACACTCAAGATGTAAAAAGCTAGTTGTAAGTCATTGTCCTTGCCAGCTGTATCATATGGGGCCTCAGCAGCTGAGTTTGTTTTTGGCATTATCTAATAGCACATACTTTTCTTATGGCTGACATGCTTTCAATACCTTTCTGATAGTATTTATTTACTTGTTTATTTATTTGTTTGCTTTTGTTTGTTTAGCTGGGTAGAACTTTGATACAAACTGACTTTTTTCAGACTCATCCTGGTGGAAAAGTAATAAAATAGATTTGACATAGATTAGCTATGCAAAATAGCAAAATAAAACAAGGCATGCTTCCTATGGAACATAAATCAAAGGAAGGCAAACAAAGATTAGTAAGGGACAGTACACAGTTTTATAAAGTAAGTATGACGTTTTTAAGATAATAATTTGAGATTCTCCCCAGCGAGCAAAACTTGAAACTTAAAATAAAATGTGTTTCAGATGACACTCATTTTGGAATTACACTGACCTATCATACCCTGAATCTGTTTTATATACGTGTGTGTATGTGTGTGTGTGTGTGTGTGTGTGTGTGTGCGCGCGTGTGTGCACGTGCTATGTGCTATATCTTTAAGAAGCATGTCAAAGACTGAGAGTGCACGTATAAATATCAAGCATGTGTCATTCCTAGTGCCATTTTGAGAGTGCCTCCAGCGACTAAGCATGAATGATTATAGCATTTAGTTTGTATATAATTTACTTGAGTTAAAGTCAGTAAATTTCTATTGTGATATGTTTGTATAAAATAAAGCTGCTTGAACAGAACCCACAAAGACTCTTCTATTGTGTCCAAAGTAGGAGAGCGATGATATACATATATGTATATATATATATATATATATATATATATATATATATATATATATATATATGCACACACATATACATATATGCACACACACACACACACACACACACACACACACACACACACACACACACACACACACACACACACACACACACACACACACACACTCTCTCTCTCTATATATATATATATATATATGTACATATATATATATATATATAGATATATATATATAGAGAGTCCATTGCCCATAAAGAATGAATGTAAAACCATTAATGAGTAAAATTTACTATAGAAGTACAGACAAGCATGTTAAAAATGTGTGCACTACACTCATGCTATGCAGGTCCATTTTGCAAGGTATCCATAAAACCATTTGTTGAAAGAATTTAATAAAGATTCAGGTAATATGTGTACATATTTTGTAGACTTTCACATAGCACATGGTTTACTGTGAAGGTTGCTGCAAAGCCGTGAAGCTGAAAATGCAGCATGAGAAGCTGTAAAGTCTTTTAACCTACCTTTTTGTATATCAGAATTCATTTACACCCTGATTCATCCAACTGTTTTCTGTTTTTGTGGAAGGTCTAGAAATAAAACCTCTGAAGTGCATAAATTCCCTAATTATTATCCAGAATTGGGGAAACCAGGCTGAAAAGGTGCTTAACATAGAGGATTATGAGTGGGTTGCCTATCATAACCTGCTTGTTATGTGTTTGAGACTTGGATGCCAAGAAATTTACCTTGAGAGCGAAGCTGGAGAGGTGAACCTTGACATCCATTTTGAGAACAGATAATAAATAGTTGTGATCTGACAGCCAATCATAATTCTTTGTAGTGCATGGAGGCTTATCTGTTCCATGTATGACTAGTTACGGAAAAAAAGTGCTAAGTGTTGTATCGGCTTTTAAAGCCATAAAGCACTTAGCGAGCACTATCAGAAAGACAATGTAAAAAAAGTCTCTTGTGTTTACACTCAGCTTGCATGCCTCTCAAATGTCTAGATTTTTGCAGAATGTCCAGATTTTTGCTCATGCTGTATTGTAATACATTTTGAATACAGTATAGCACATAAAATAACAGCAAAGACCAAAAACAGTAAAGTAAAAAGAAAAAAGAAAAAAAACAAGCATGAAATGAGCTGTTGCAGTTCATGGGTAGCCTGGTACCAAATAATTCAACACTCATTACAAGGAACATACGAATGGACACAATGCAATGTGAGGTTACACAGTAGAAAACGGTTGCAATGCGACCTGCTGAAGTCTGTATGTTGCTACACAATGTTTGCTTTCCCACAGAACATTCCTAATGCTTGTGGTCCTTGTGGTCTTTGAAACATGTGCTCAAAATAACTTGGGATTGTGAAAATGTGAAAACTCTTCCTCTGTGTTATGGGGTGAGAATTTAGGGATGTTAACTTAACCATCTGTATAGGACAATTGAACACATAACTTTGAAGTAAGGAAGGGATAGTACACCAGGCCACTCTCATTTTGAAGGCTGTAGAAGATAGAAACACATCAAATCAGGCTATTCAGATAGTCTTATGGAAGATGTAGTTGTCTGCAGGAAATGATCTTCCAGATGACAAACTCTAATGATGCACAACAGAATTGCTCAAAAGAGACTTAGACAACTGCTCAAAAAAATAACATTAAAGTCGCACAAAGAGCATCTAAGCATTTTGAGGCATCTTGTAATCAATAAGTAATGACCATCTTAAACAATTTCAGAGAACATTTTATTTTGGCCCTATGCCACATAAGTTAAACTGAGCAGGACAACGAAGGCTGCTTACCACAACTGACTGGTCAACTTGAACAGTTACTACGTGCACGTGGAGTTTTCTCTAACAATCTAAACAAAGCTCTACTTTAAACAGTCATTAAATACTTATAAGACCAATATAGCCACTATCATTCATCCCATAATGAGTATTATTTCACTATATAGTGGCATGAGATAAAGGGCACACAGAAAGATTCTGGCAGAAATGTTTCTTCATTTATTGAATCCTGCATAGGTTCTTGAAACAGCTTTTGCTGGGATGTGGTGCAGACATCCAATTTATCTTTATTAATTGTAAAATATGGGGTATTGTTAAATCACTATGACTTTTAATGACAAAGAGTGTGATATGTAAGGGGTTACAAACCACATGTACTGCCCAGAACTCCCAGTTGTGAACCCTACCTGGATGTATATCAGCAAAAAAACAAATTTAGAAAATGGATGCTAATGTGGGACCTTGAGGGAAAGTGGGGATCATGTTCTAAATAAGGAAGTGTAATTTTAGAAAATAGATGCTAATGTGGGACCTCAACGGAAACTGGTGCTCATGTTCAAAATAAGGAACATATTTTTTTCATATGCTTGTGTTCTAATGAACCTTCATATTGATGAAACTTAGGGAATCCTCATATGTCTTTTGTAGTACATCTGTCTTCTGAGCCTGGGAAGGAGAAGAAAAAGAAATAGGCTGCCTACATTTCCGAGGGCTATAAAATGTATGGTTTTATTTGTCGGAGCAAGTAAGGTATAATAGGATTCCTGTTCTCCATAGGATCCTCCCACTGGGGACACAGCCTTCTCTGATAACTGTGGAATTATTACATGTGAACCCCAGTACTGAGTAACATTGCATTTAAGATCCTGGACACATAGAAAGGATCTGGGAAGAAATACTTTATTCGTTGAATCCAGCACATGTACAGAAACACCTTTTGTTGGGAAAGGCTGTAAACATTGTGTTTCACTTCATTAACTGTAGAAACATTAGCACCATTAAATCATTATGACTTATAACCAAACTTTTATTAAATGGATTTATTCCATTGTTTCTGTGGCCAGTGAATATCATTAGCACTGCCCACCAATTATTAATATCTACCTCCCTGCTAAAGAAAGTAACCTGTAAAAAAAGACAGCAATCCTTCGTACAGCCAGGATGTGTAATTAACTGATAGCCCCGATCAAAAGTGAAGGGAAATTGTAAGTAATGACACCACTAATTTTCTAAGAAAGGGAAGTCACTGCTCATTTCACAAAGTGACATGCCATAGATAGGTTATTCACAGCATACAGGTATGTCACAATGTGGAAAGGGTGATTATAAGATGATTAACAGAATGCCATTTCTTCTTCAGTTTGCAAATGTCTTAAATTCAGTAGAGGTATTATACAAGTTATAGTTGTGTTAAACAGTGGCATATTACAATACTTATGGGGTGGCCAAGCATTAATTTTGTGTTTGTAATTTTGTTGCAAATAGGAAGGGGAATTACAGCAAACCCCTAAGAAGAAGTGCCCCAGAGAGCAATGAATAATTGCTATATCTACTGATCAATATGTTACTTACAGCAAGTACTGTGTGTAGATGGAACTCAAGAAGCCAGACACAAAACTTTGTTAGAAAACTTGCTGGCAGGAGGTAAATCATTCCTCTCTTTGTGAGTGAAAAGTGGAATAATCAACCCATTCCTCTGCCACCAATTAACTGTGTCAGACTGGTGAGCTCCTGTAAGGTTTTACATTTTGAAACTGTTTGTTTCAGTTGATTGATGGAACAGCAGATGGAATTACAGAGTACAGAAGGGTCGGGCATGGCTGTGTAAAATTACACACTGCTTCCAAATAAATTTTCTTACATGCTGAACATTTTTCAAAAATGCTAGCTTTTAATCAGTTATATTAACACAAACCACGAGGCAGCAAAATGTTGCACCCACTATAGCACATGGAAGCTCAATGCAAGCTGTTTGTATGGGGTTATTCAGGGTTGTGTAGTTTGAAGTTGATATCTGTTTGTTAGCATATCTTTTGGTCTTTGTGGCTTTTGAGCTTTTCTGACAATATGTCAAGATTTACTTTTATATTCTTCCTGTTAACAGAAGTTTAACAGCACAAGTCATGTTTTCCAGATGAAATCAGTATAATATGCAATAATATATTAATAACTTCCTAAATTACAGGCTGTATAAAAATGTTCTTTTGCACTCACTATGTTTCTTCACTAAAAACTTAGAGGAGGGACACATGAACAGAAGGCATGGGCACGCCACATACCCTAACTTTGATAAATCATCTTGTTGATGGATATCTGAAAAAGTGTATTAACAGCAAGAAGCTTACAGACAATTAGTTATTGTTTTGCATTTACCTTATAGATCTGAAAGACATATGAACATATTACCCAACGTGAGGCAAAACTCTTTGCAGACTCTCCTTCTCATGAGCAAACACATAATACCTCACTTATTTATGATGAAACTTTGATCGATACACTCCATAAATGCCTTAAATACTTCTCAAAAAATATTTTCCTCACCTTGACCTTACCAAACACACAGCATCAGGCACAGGCTACAGAGACACTGAACTGGATTAGAAATGCTAAATATCATAATCCAGTGAATGACAATGACTATAATACCACGGGATACCAATGAGCTTCATTTATGTTAACAAGTAGGCACAAAGATTTTCTGAATGCAATTCAGTTTTGCAATTAACAGGGAAGTAACAAAATAGTGGTGGGAGAGTTCAGCCTCTTTAAAACTGAATAGATAAAGTACTGTACCACAAAGAAGTAGCCCCAACAGCTAACTGACTTTCTAAACAAAACCAGTGTAGGGCAAATACTCAAAAACTATGCAAAGGTAGCCCTATAATTTTCTTAGCACTAACAAAAACCTTGAGTCCTCATGGTCTCCTCTAGAAATCACTCTCTTCCTTATTATTTCCAGAAATAATATTGCTATTTGCTGGCTAAAAAGCATTATCAATACTTCCAAAAATAAATCTGCCTTTTCATAATATAAATATTGCACTACTATCAAATAAGTGTTGCAACAGCAGATATAGATACCAGTTTTAAACACTCACCAACAAAATCACCTATGAAATAATGAGTGGCTTCTACAATTGTATACAAATGATGGTGTAATAATTTTTACCAGAGGGTGTATTACACAGGCAGCCAAATCAGATTGGGGAAGGTATCCATCGCAGTTTTAGGAGAACAACTTTCCTGTTACAATCAGCAACTTTTGTCAAGAAGTAAGACAGATTATTGACATTTAGGTGTTTTAGAAGGATTCTGGGAAAGAGGTCCACAGACAATTAGGAGTGAAAAATGAAGGCAATCTACAGATCCTTGCAAAAAACTGAATTAGTGTTTGAGAAATTATCTTAAGAGTAGAACTGAAACTGCATTTGGAAACTGCTGTCCTCAGAGATGGAGAGAGAGCGAGAGGGAGGGAGGGAGAGAGAAGGAAAGAAAAAGGACACCTGCCTATATAAGAAAGACCATTGAAAGTACTGAACAGCTATGAAAACCTATTGAAGACTGTATGGAACTAGTGCATTTCAGTCTGAAAGTTTTAGTTGCACTAACTGATTTGCAACAAGCCTGCCCTGTGAGAAAGCATTTATATGAATGGGATTTGTTTTATGTTATCCTCAAGCAACAAGAAAACATTATTTTATTACCATTCAAAATAAACCTGGGTTTAATAACTGCAGAACTGCATCATATACCTGTTTTTGTGAAAACAAGTTTAAAGGAGATATCACATTGGTAGAGAATCTGGGCAAAGAAATAACATTTGTTTCCATGAATTATGAGTTTAAATGCTACATGCAGGCAAATACATTACAATACTGGACTGTGTGACTGAATGCTGCTTCTGTACTAAATAATTTTTACAGCTAGATTACTGATTCCTCCAAATTTGTTTTCTGTGAAAAAGATAAAAAACTCTGTTCTTATAGTGGGTATGTCTTTTGACAACAGAAAGATATTTTATCAGGTGTTCTTTAGAGAGTCCTCACATCAATGGAACAGATTATTTTTCAAGGAGTGTGAGCTGAGTAACCTATGTGCTCAGCAACTACCTGGCCTGTGTCTACTGCAATGGTTGTGTTCTACTAAAAGAAAATGGAAATGCTGATGGGGACTTTAGTAAACTCTAACAAGACCCGATATGTCACTATTACAGCTTTGCTTGAGCAAATTACATTCACAGGCCAATGCTTAATAAGCTCACATAAGAGAAATGCTGCTTCAGATCAGCACTTACTTAGCCCCTAACAGTAAATTAGCTAAATGACCAAACAACCTGCTACCTTATTGTCAAGCTCAAAACATCACTGATGAAAATACTCTTGGAAGATGAAATAGAAGCATCTAATGTTTCTGAAGAGATTTGCCATAAAATATCCGTCTTTAAGATGAGTCTTGAAAAGCCTATATGGACCTGGAGAGTGATGACGTATTCAGTTACCAAAAACTGAAGAAACAGATACTAGCTAGAGTGGGTGCTTTACCTGAAGTGCAGTTGTGGAGATTTCAAAACTGAGCATTTAATGTGGACATACTTGTAAGTTCACAAATAGCCGATCTAGTAACATATACTAACATTTTGGTTGTAACATGTGGTAAACGATGTAAGAAAACTTGCAATATTAGCTGTAGAACTAAGTTTTCTGAACAGCTAGATATTGCAGTCAAACTACGGGTGCTAGTTGAAAATGTAAAACTTGTTTATACATGCACCAGGCTGACAGCAAGCCTTCACCTATGTGTCTTTAAATGGTAACAAACAAAATGTGTTACCACTTGAAAGAGTTTGTTTTTAAATGTTCTAAGACGGTCAACAAGAAGATATAGCAAAGTATTATGCAACTAGTGGTAGCAATGGTGTACCTTTTAAAACAAATAATAATCAGCAAGTAACTACTTCTTGTCTTCTACTAATCACGCACAATATTAAAAGCAACCTTGCCTAGTAAATTCCTTCCTCACCACTCACTTCACAGACATTGTTATCATCACCAAAGTAAGCATAAAACAACTCCCCAAACTCCCACCACATATCCCCCTCGTACAACCATACCTAGACCAGGAACCAGATCAAGAGTAGGAGGTCTTCTACATTACAAAACTTGCCTCAGCCCTAGATTCATAACTCAAGCCAGTGTCCTCTCAGACTCCAAAAGGTTCCTAGTTCACTTCCCTTCTAAAAAGAGAAAATGACTCATTCAGTCACCTTTGTCTTTCTCTCCCCCAACCTAATAAGCAAATTAGGAGCTCTCATTCTCAACATTATAGCAGCTCTTCCTGAGAAATCAACATCTGTTTTCTTAGTGATTTTAACCTTGACTTCCTAGGTGCACATTTTATGAGTTCTTGACCTCATTCAACTAATTACAGAACCAAAAATCCAATATACTTTCCCATGGACATTCCTTTCTTGGTCTTCTCATTACCAACTGCCCATCAATAATCTCCACAGTAATTATTCTTCCAAACACACTTAGTGACGTCTGTCACATGAACTTCAACACCTGTAACCAGTCACTTCTACTCCTCCAAAAGTAATAACATTTAGACCAAAATCCATTAACCAACCTCTGAGGTTTTGTTAGAAACCTCAGAGGTTTTTAACAAAGAAGATCAAGGGCTTCCAGCATGTGTCTTACATGGACCGACTAAAATCCCTGTCACTATACTCCATATCGTATAGACTTCTTAAGGGAGACTTATGCCTGGCCTACAGAGCAACTCAACATCCAAACCTAATGAACTTAATGCATATCTGTAAATGTCCGTAAATCAAATGGGTCCAAGGCAACCTATTCAGGCACTTAAATATGGCCTGTAACTTAAATAGGTCATGGTGGAGGGACAGATTTATCTATCAGCGACTGCCTTGTCTTTGGAACAGGCTACCAATTCATGTGAAACAGAGCACCTCTGTGACACTGTTCAAGAGGAACCTTAATAAGTGGATGGGTATCCAGAAATTCTTACCAAGGATAGTGCCCACAACCCTCCTGGACATGGGCAGTCATCACTAAATGCAATTTTGGGTACTGATTATACTTCTACGGTATTACATTGGGTTGAAATAGCTAGACTTAAAATGACCTCCGGGTCGATAGCCTAGTAATCTCCTGTGATCCTATGATCCTATGTACAGCATCTCTCCAATTTGGATTGGTCTCCTATACTCTCCTCCAAGAAATTTATCACTGCAACCAGAATCCTCATCAAAAGCCTACTCACTCTGCAAGATAAATTCTTTCTCCTTACCCAAAGGTCCTCAAACAGTTGAAAGGAAAGTGGATTACTATGGAACTTAAGCAAGTGTTACAGTTAACTGAAGCAACAGAAGTTGAAACAAACTAAGATAAATGAAACAAAATCCACGTCAGCAGAACCAGCAGCAAAGAGTCAAATATTAAGTGTTTTATTAACATCCACTTTTTGTTCAAGAAAACTGAACTTCTTCAGACAAACATCAAAAATTTAAAAAAAAAAAAAAAGAACATGTATCAACACTTATTTACACATTTTAAAGTGCTAAATATATATATATATATATATATATATATATATATATATATATATATATATGTAAATTAATGTCTGAGTGCTATGACTTTGAGGTATGGTTTCAGTGATACTGCTTCATTTATGCCTGGTAATGTGTCTGCATTGAGTTTAATGATCCACCTTTGCTCAGCTGCTTCCGTCCTATTCTTCACATCACCCCCTCTTATCCCTTCTCTGATAACCTCTAGAACAAAAAATTTGAAAGTGTGGTCTCTCCCTTCTGCCTCAACATGCTTGGCCAATGCACTGTTCTCCTTTTTATTAATGACATCTCTATTGTGTTCCAATACAAGCTCCTTAAGCATTCTATTTGTCTTCCCTATGTAAAAAAACATACATTTTACACAGAAACTGAAGTAACCAACATTCTTGGTTCGACAGTCAGCATAGCATTTCACTTGAATTATTGCCTGACTGTATGTGTGTGTAAAAGTGGTGCAAGAGTGTATGAATTTACATGCTGCACAATTTCTGCATATGCAGATTCCTAACCTTGAAGATGCAATAGGCGGCCGAGCTATCTGTGTTTTATAACATAGCTGTTGTTTAAGGCATCTTTAATTTTTGAAGGAGAACAGTGGGGTGTCTTCCAACACCTCTTTAAGCTCATTTACTGCTGTCAAGATGTTCCATTTCTTTCTGAACACCTCACAGAACACATTAATATCACTAATGTGACATTGTTATTTACAGTTATCCCGAATGACTGGGGCATAGACAATATCAGACAACAACTAGGTACGAAACGGACTTATACTGACAGTAAGATCAATTTGATTTGCAATTTATTGGACATTATTTTAGAGAATAATGTCTTTGTCTTCAGAGATCACTATTATGTACAAAAGATAGGCGTTGCTATGGGCAAGGCTTGTGCCAATAGCTACGCCAATCTTGCTTTGGTTCATTGGGAGCTGATATCGTTTTTACAAACCAGTGAATATAATCAGCATTTGCTGTGGTACACCCGTTTTGTGGATTAAATTTTCCTTCTATGGGAGGGCTCTGAACAACAGCTACATGACTTTTTTGGGTTATTTACATACCACCACTACATTCTTAAAGATTACATGTAATTTCTCTCGTGAGAGCATAGAGTTCCTTGATGTAACAGTTAAGAAGTCAGAGGCCAGTAAGCTTGAGACTAGCCTATATAGGAAACCTACCAAGGAGAATGCCATACTCCATAGAAGAAGCATGCACCCCAACCACATTAATAGAAATGTCATGAAGGGTCAGGTTTTGAGAATCATGAGACTGCATAATAATGAAACACAGCTCACAGCAGCCCTGAATAATCTCAGGGAAGAAATTTTAGAAAGAGCTTATTCCAAACATGAATTAGACAAATGCATAGAAGAATCACGGAAAGAAAGGGGGAACAGAGGGCAAGCTTATTTTTCACAGCAGACAGATTCTGCATTAGATATAAATAGATCAGACAATAGGAAACTTAGATTCCGAATTTCATTTGCCAGTGATATAAATGTGTTCTGTGAGGTGTTCAGAAAGAACTGGAACATCTTGACAGCAGCGGATGAGCTTAAACAGGTGCTGGAAGACACCCCACTGTTCTCCTTCAAAAATAAATGATGTCTTAAACAACAGCTATGTTATAAAACACAGATAACCTGGCCGCCTATTGCATCTTCAAGGTTAGGAACCTACATATGCAGAAATTGTGCATGATGTAAATTCATACACTCTTGCACCACTTTTACACACACATACAGTCAGGCAGTAATTCAAACGAAATGCTATGCTGACTGTCGAACCAAGAATGTTGGTTACTTCAGTTTCTGTGTAAAATGTATGTTTTTTTACATGGGGAAGTCAAATAAAATGCTTAAAGAGCTTGTATTGGAACACAATAGAGATGTCATTAATAAAAAGGAGGACAGTGCACTGGCCAAGCATGTTAAGGCAGAAGGGAGAGACCACACTTTCAAATTTTTTGTTCTACAGGTTATCAGAGAAGGGATAAGAGGGGGTGATGTGAAGAACAGGACCGAAGCAGCTGAGCAAAGGTGGATCATTAAACTCAATGCAGACACATTACCAGGCATAAATGAAGCAGTATCACTGAAACCATACCTCTAAGTCAGAGCACTCAGACATTAACTTACACACACACACACACACACATATATATATATATATATATATATATATATATATATATATATATATATATATATATATCAATTTAAAATGTGTAAATAAGTGTTGATACATGTTCTTTTTTTTTTTTTTTTTTAAGTTTTTTTAAGTTTTTTTAAAATTTTTTTAATGAGGTTTTGATAAGTTAAATGTTGGATGTTTTTATGGAATTTTATCAGCAATGTGAGAGGGACACTTTAAATGCCTTAACTGCTATCAGTTAATGGCTGATTGATTTTTAAGTGTATAAAAGACATAATTCAGTTGTTTAATGCTGTCTGAGGAAGTCATAGAGACTGTGAAAGCACTTACATGTTGTTGTTTTAATAAAGTGTTTATATTCAGCCGTGGTGGACAAGGCTCTATTTATTTTTGTACTGTTGGCTTGCTTTTTATTAGAGCCTGTCCTTTATCCAGAACTCTTGCTGTTTTGTGTTTTATTTGTAATTTTTCTATGAGACCTGGGGCATGGCAGAAGGTTTTGATGTTGAGTTGGATTATGTTCCTGTGGGAAGTTCTGGTACACAGTTACATGAAGGAAGACTGAATTGGATCCTTTATCTGGACAATAACCCATTGTTTAACCAGTCGCTACTTCCAGATGACCAGATTACAGCAGGTAACCAGGAAATGGAAATGCGGTTCCGTGAGCAGTTTAGAAGTTATGAAAATAAAATATACAGATTTAATTTAAACACCTCTAATTGCAGAGATTCCATATGGAGGCATTGCTGCATTACAAAATTGTTCCAAGGGGATTAAGAGTGTTCACAATGCCAACCTATGGGGATACTTTCCCCATTCTGTTGAAGAATTGGCAACAGTTGAACCTGCAACTCAGATACAACTACATGAAACTGCTCATTGAGTTCTTTCAGCTGCAGGAAAATGAACTACAGAGAGAACTCAGTGATCTATATGAATATATTATTGCCACTTTTCCGATGGATATGGTTACTGATAAGATGGACTCCTTGCCTGAACAGATTTTAAATTATGAAAAACGGTTACAAAACATTAAAATGAAGAAGTTGCAGCGTGATATGAGTGACTTTCAGAGAGGGAGGGTCTTTTCTTGGCCGAGACAACAGAGATACCCGACTATTCAATCAACGAACACTATTCCTACCCAACAACCTGCCACTACTAATGAGCCTGAGCAGCTGAGGAATACAACAGTCCCTACGAACACACCATCAACCAATGGCATTAATGAGGAACTGCATAATACACCTATCAGTAGCGAGACTTCTGATAGGGAAATGCATGCATCTGGAGACGTTGCGAATATATGAGCCAACAGCACAGGAGCTGAACAGAATGCTACACTGAGCCTGCAAGTTGAAGATTTAAATAGTAGCAAAAGAAAAAACAATGAAAGGCCCCTGAATACAGGATCACCCATTTTTAGAGGACATGAACGGCAGGAAAGAAACACTGATGTGGCCATTTCAGCGAAGTGACCCGCTACCAATAAAGGAGAGATCCAGGAGCAGAGGCAGGAAGGGGTATTCGCTGCGCCAACAGAATGAGGAAGGGAACAAACAGAACATTCACCCACAGCAAGAATTCCAAGGTTTGGTCTTAAATCTTTCCTCCATACCTTTGACTAGTGCTCAATTGGGTGCACTTGGGAGAGGGTTATCATTTATACCCTCATAAAAGACTAATATGGTAGAGATCCTGCAACAATTGAGAATGTTTGGGATAACATTAACACTGAAAACTATATTTAAAGGGGATGTTGGTGAGATTAACAAATTCACCAAACCAAGTACATTTATACTCAAAATGCATCCAATGGTTAATACTTTTACATCAGTTTGTGACAAACAGATTAGAGAATTGTGTAATAATGATACAGGTTCCAGATATCACAATTTAAGTAGAGAAGAATATGATGCTCTAGTTGAACTTAAGAGAATGCAGTCAATTGAAATCAGACCTGCTGATAAAGGTGTGTGGGGGGGTGATTGTCATGGACAAAGAGTTCTATATAATACAGATGGATCGGTTACTTAGTGACCAATGTACTTATGTAAGAATTAATGGAACAAAATTGAAAGCTGTTACTGACAGAGTGTCCTTTTTTGATTTTTGATTTACTAATAACAGACATGAACTCAGAAGACTTATTTAATTATTTCATGAAAGAAGCTCCACTTGTACCTGTTATATATGGACTGCCCAAGGTGCACAAGGATGCCATGAACCCAGCAATGAGACCCATAGTCTTGAGTAACAGGTGGGTGACAGAGACATTATCCATTTATGTTGAGAAATGTCTGCATCTGGTGTTAGATACTTATGAGCACATACTAAGAGACACCAAGATGTTTTTATAGAACTGTTATAGTAAGACCAAGGGACTAATAAATGAATACAGTTTTGTGACCCTTGATGTGACATCATTATTTACAGTTATCCCGAATTATTGGGGCATAGACAATATCAGACAACAACTAGGTACGAAACAGACATATACTGACAGTAAGATCAATTTGGTTTGCAATTTATTGGACATTATTTTAGAGAATAATGTCTTGGTCTTCAGAGATCACTATTACGTACAAAAGATAGGCATAGCTATGGGCGCAGCTTATGCCAATAGCTATGCAAATCTTGCATTGGTTCATTGGGAGAAGACATCGTTTTTACAAACCAGTGAATATAATCAACATTTGCTGTGGTACACCCGTTTTGTGGATGACATTTTCCTTCTATGGCGGGCTCTGAACAACAGCTACATGATGTTTTGGGTTATTTACATACCACCACTACATTCTTAAAGTTTACAAACCCCAGGCTCAGTAAAGAAATCAAACAAATCCTCAAGTCCAGAGACACTGCCTGGCTTTACTATCAAAAAACCAAAGAAACACAAAGCTTAACTAAGTACCAAGAACTGAGCAACCGTGCAAAAAAATGCATTAGGCTGGACAAAAAATCCTACTACATGACATTGCAAACTAAATACCAACACAACCCACAAACATTTTGTAAAAATGTAAACCAGCTACTGAAACTCACCCAAAAGGCTACACCCAAACCAACCACCCCTGACACTAAAGTTCCCATCGAAACACAATTCACCTCCCACTTTGTGAACTCCATTCTATCCTTAGTATCACATGACAGTTCCTACTTCACTACCCCCCCCCAACACAAATAACACTAATACAAGCTTTACCCTGAAAACAGTTTCCACCACTTCAATCAAAAGCATGCTCTCCAAACTAAAAACCTCATCAACAGCAGCTGACCTACCCATTGCTATTTCTTGAAACTCACAGCAGATGCTATTGCTATCCCAATCTCCACTCTCATAAACAGATCAGTTGTTAAAACTATGTGCCCAAACTCTGGAAAATATCCTATGTTACACCCATACATAAAGGTGGGACCTCCACTGAACTTAATAACTACAGATCCATTGCTTTACTCTCTCTTCCCTGGCCAAAATCCTAGAAAAATGCATCCATACCCAGGTGCTAAAATATCTCCTAGAGAGCAACATCCTGTCACGTACTCAGCATGGTTTCAGACCTGCCCATAGTACCACTACAGCCCTCCTCTGCTTCACAGACACAGTAAACAATCTCAAAAATGAAGGTCTGCAGGTGTCAACTCTTTTTTTGGATATGTCCAAAGCAGTTGACACAGTCTCGCACCAAATCCTGCTAAACAAACTAAACCAATATCACCTATCAAATTACACTCTTACCTGGTTCCAAAGCTACTTAACTGACAGGTACCAAGCTGTGAAATGGGAAAATTCTCTCTCTCCTCAGCTGTCCATAACTATAGGAGTCCCACAGGGTTCTATCTTAGGACCACTACTAGTCACAATCTTCACAAATGACCACTATACCTCCACACAGAATGCATCTGTCATTCAGTATTCATATGATACTACCCTAATCTGTGTTGCACAAAACATTTCCACCCTCCTGCAAACAACTCAACTAGTATTCTCTGATGTTGAAAACTACCTTACCAAAGCTCAACTTATCCTCAATCCAAAGAAAACTCAGCTTATGATTATAACCAGTTCTAACAAAAACACTGATAACAGTCAATTCACTATCTATTCCACAAATGCTACTCCAATCGCTCCAGTGGTACAGGCTAAGCTATTGGGAATAACCATAGACTCCAACCTAAAATTTGATATTCATTTCAACTTAACTATTAAAAAAGTACATGCCAAACTGAAATCATTCTACCATATCAAACTGTTTCTTACCAACAATACAAGATCAACCATTGCTCACTCACAACTTCTGTCCACCCTACTCTATACATCTCCCATTTTGAATAATCTCAATAAAATTGAACTAAGCAAAATGGAAGCCTGCTATAACAGAATTGCCCACTTTTCTGCAAATTGCTCATATAGAACTCATCACTGTACTGTTTTGAGACAGCTCCACTGACTTGAACTGCCCAACCTCCTAACCTACAATCAGCTCTGCCTCTGTCATTCTATCTATTACCTCCCCAATAAGTGTCCTGCCCTCAAAAACCTAGTACAACATCACTCAGCCAAAAGGTCTCTTAGATCATCAAGCAAACTACTACTAGAAGTCACCAACAGCTACAATAGCTTTGGAGATGCACTATATAGTAGTTCAGTGGCTAAAAAATGGAACTCTTTCCCCACTAGCATACAAAACACATCATCCAAATCCTCTTTTAAAAACCTCATCAGGCAACATCTCAAGCAAAGTTGGCAGTGCCATGATTGCTGCCCAGGCTACTGAAAGCAGATAAGGTACACATACTAAACCTAGAGTACTTGATAATAGTTTTTACTCTTAATCACAAACACTGGCTAAGCTACAATGTATGTACTGTACCTGTGTACTATGTATGTATTCTACCTATGTTCCAAATTTCAGCTGTACACCACAAATCTATCAATTGCCTTTATTTTTAAATTAAGATTTTCTTGTTTGTTCTCTTCACTGTAACTGATGATGTGCTGCATACCACTGTAAAACATGTCTATTATAATTTGTGTGTATACTGATCATGTCTAAATATCTAAATGTATCTGTAGTTTTTCTATGTGGAGCTTTTCACCCCAGGCTTTTCAGCTCAGCCAGACACCCCCAGTTAACAAATGTAAAATAAAAAAAAAATAAAAAAATAAAATTTCTCCTGTGAGAGCATAGAGTTCCCTGATGTAACAGTTAAGAAGTCAGAGGCCAGAAAACTGGAGACTAGCCTGTATAGGAAACCTACAAGGAAGAATGCCATACTCCATAGAAGAAGTAAGCAACCCAACCACATTAACAGAAATGTCATGAAGGGTCAGGTTTTGAGAATCATGAG
Source organism: Protopterus annectens (assembly GCF_019279795.1). Lineage (NCBI taxonomy): Eukaryota > Metazoa > Chordata > Ceratodontiformes > Protopteridae > Protopterus > Protopterus annectens. The sequence continues at coordinate 1,521,532,654 of NC_056735.1, forward strand.
ACTGCATAATAATGAAACACAGCTCACAGAAGCCCTGAATAATCTCAGGGAAGTATTTTTAGAAAGAGGTTATTCCAAACATGAATTAGATAAATGCATAAAAGAATCATTGAAAGAAAGGGGGAACAGAGGGCAAGCTTATTTTGCACAGCAGGCAGATTCTGCATTAGATATAAATAGATCAGACAACGGGAAACATAGATTCCGAATTTCATTTGCCAGTGATATAAATGTGTTCTGTGAGGTGTTCAGAAAGAACTGGAACATCTTGACAGCAGCGGATGAGCTTAAAGAGGTGTTGGAAGACACCCCACTGTTCTCCTTCAAAAATAAAAGATTTCTTAAACAACAGCTATGTTATAAAACACAGATAGCTCGACCGCCTATTGCATCTTCAAGGTTAGGAATCTGCATATGCAAAAATTGTGCAGCATGTAAATTCATACACTCTTGCACCACTTTTACACACACATACAGTCAGGCAGTAATTCAAGTGAAATGCTATGCTGACTGTCGAACCAAGAATGTTGGTTACTTCAGTTTCTGTGTAAAATGTATGTTTTTTTACATAGGGAAGACAAATAGAATGCTTAAAGAGCTTGTATTGGAACACAATAGAGATGTCATTAATAAAAAGGAGAACAGTGCATTGGCCAAGCATGTTGAGGCAGAAGGGAGAGACCACACTTTCAAATTTTTTGTTCTAGAGGTTATCAGAGAAGGGATAAGAGGGGGTGATGTGAAGAATAGGACGGAAGCAGCTGAGCAAAGGTGGATCATTAAACTCAATGCAGACACATTACCAGGTATAAATGAAGCAGTATCACTGAAACCATACCTCAAAGTCATAGCACTCGGACATTAATTTACATATATATATATATATATATATATATATATATATATATATATATATATATATATATAGCACTTTAAAATGTGTAAATAAGTGTTGATACAGGTTTTTTTTTTTTTTAAGTTTTTTAAAAATTTCTTAATGAGGTTTTGATAAATTAAATGTTGGATGTTTTTATGGCATTTTATCAGCAATGTGAGAAGGACACTTTAAATGCCTTAACTGCTGTCAGTTAATGGCTGATTGATTTTTAAGTGTATAAAAGAAGAAATTCAGTTGTTTAATGCTGTCTGAGGAAGCAATCATAGAGACTGTGAAAGCGCTTACCTTTTGTTGTTTTAATAAAGTGTTTATATTCAGCCGTGATGGACAAGGCTCTATTTATTTTTGTACTGTTGGCTTGCTTTTTATTAGAGCCTGTCCTTTATCCAGAACTCTTGCTGTTTTGTGTTTTACTTGTAATTTTTCTACGAGACCTGGGACATGGCAGAAGGCTTTGACGTTGAGTTGGGTTATGTTCCTGTGGGAAGTTCTGGCACACAATTACATGATGGAAGATTGAATCAGATCCTTTATCTGGACAATAACCCATTGTTTAACCAGTCAGTACTTCCAGATGACCAGATTACAACAGGTAAATGGGAAGTGGAAATAGGGTTCCATGAACAGTTTTGAAGTTATGAAAATAAAATATACATGTTTGAAGGCCTCCGATGGCAGAGATTCCATATGGAGGTGTCGCTGCATTACAAAATTGTTCCAAGGTGATTAAGAGTGTTCACATTGCCAACCTATGGGGATACTTTTCCCATTCTGTTGAAGAAGTGGCAAAAGTTGAACCTGCAACTCAGCTACGACTACATGAAACTGCTTATTGAGCTCTTTCCGCTGCAGGAAAATGAACTACAGAGAGAACTCAAGGATCTATATGAATATATTATTGCCACTTTTCCGATGGATATAGTTATTGATAAGATGGACTCCTTGCATGAACAGATTTTAAATTATGAAAAATGTTACAAAACATTAAAACCAAGAAGTTGCAGCATGATATGAGTGACTTTCAGAGTGGGAGGGTCTTTTCTTGGCCAAAACAACAGAGAGAGAGACCCGACTATTCAATCAACGAACACCATTCTTAACCAACAACCTACCACTACTAATGAACCTGAGCAGCTGAGGAATACAACAACAGTCCCTACGAACAAACCATCAACCAATGGCATTAATGAGGAACTGCATAATACATCTATCAGTAGCGAGACTTCTGATAGGGAAATGCACGCATCTGGAGACATTGCGAATATACGAGCCAACAGCACAGGAGCTGAACAGAATGCTACACTGAACCTGCAAGTTGAAGATTTAAATAGTAGCAAAAGAAAAAACAATGAAAGGCCCCTGAATACAGGACCACCCTGTTTTTTAGAGAACATGAACAGCAGGAAAGAGACACTGATGCGGCCATTTCAGCCAAGTGACCCGCTACCGATAAAGGAGAGATCCAGGAGCTGAGGCAGGAAGGGGTATTCGCTGCGCCAACAGAATGTGGAAGGGAACAAACAGAAAATGGTCACCTGCAGCAAGAATTCCAAGATTTCGTCTTAAAACTTTCCTCCATATCTTTGACTAGTGCTCAATTGGGTGTACTTTTGAGAGGGTTATCGTTTATACCCTCACAAAAGACTAATATGGTAGACATCCTGCAAGAATTGAGAATGTTTGGGAGAACATTAACACTGACGACTATATTTAAAGGGGATGTTGGTGAGATTAACAAATTTGCCAAACCAAGTACATTTACACCCAAAATGCATCCAATGGTTAATACTTTTATATCAGTTTGTGAAAAGCAGATTAGAGAATTGTGTAATAATGATACAGGTTCCAGATATCACAATTTAAGTAGAGAAGAATGTAATACTCTAGTTGAACGTAAGAGAACGCAGTCAATTGAAATCAGACCTGCTGATACAGGTGTGGGGGGGGGGGGTGATTGTCATGGACAAAGAGTTCTATATGATACAGATAGATCGGTTTCTTAGTGACCAATATAGGTATGTAAGATTTAATGGGACAGAATTGAAAGCTATTATTGACAGAGTGTCCTTTCTGATTTTTGATTTACTTATAACAGTGATGATCTCAGAAGACTTATTTAATAATTTCATGACAGAAGCTCCACTGTTATATATGGACTGCCCAAGGTGCACAAGGATGCCATGAACCCACCAGTGAGACCCATAGTCTCAAGTAAGGGTTGGGTGATGGAGGCATTATCCACTTATGTTGAGAAATGTCTGCATCCAGTGTTAGATACTTATGAGCACATACTAAGAGACACCAAGATGTTTTTACAGAACTGTTATAGTAAGACCAGGGGACTAATAAATGAATACAGTTTTGTGACCCTTGATGTGACATCGTTATTTACAGTTATTGCGAATGATTGGGGCATAGACAATAACAGACAACAACTAGGTACGAAACAAACTTATACTGACAGTAAGATCAATTTGATTTGCAATTTATTGGACATTATTTTAGAGATCAATGTCTGTCTTCAGAGATCACTATTACATACAAAAGATAGGTGTAGCTATGGGCACGGCTTGTGCCAATAACTACGCCAATCTTGCTTTGGTTCATTGGGAGATGGCATTGTTTTTACAAACCAGTGAATATAATAAACATTTGCTGTGGTACACCCATTTTGTGGATGACATTTTCCTTCTATGGGGGGGCTCTGAACAACAGCTACATGGCTTTTTGGGTTATTTACATACAACCACTACATTCTGAAAGTTTACAAACCCTTGGCTCAGTAAAGAAACTAAACAAATCCTCAAGTCCAGAGACACTGCCTGGCTTTGCTATCAAAAAAACAAAGAAACACAAAGCTTAACTAAGTACCAAGAACTGTGCAACCATACAAAAAAATGCATTAGGCTGGATAAAAAATCCTACTACATGACATCACAAACTAAATACTATCAGAACCCCCCAAAAATTTTGAAAAAATTTAAACCAGCTACTAAAACTCGCCCAAAAGGCTACCCCCAAACCAACCACCCCTGTCACTAGAGTTTCCATCAAAACAACTCTCACTTTGTGAATTCAATTCTATCCTTAGTATCACAGGACAGTTCCAACCTCACTATCCCCCCAGCACAAATAACACTAATACAAGCTTTACCCTCAAAACAGTTTTCACCACTTCAATCAAAAGCATGCTCTCCAAACTAAAAACCTCATCAACACAGCCAACCTACTCCCCAGCTATTTCTTGAAACTCACAGCAGATGCTATTGCTATCCCAATCTCCACTCTCATAAATAGCTCAATTGTTGAAAACTATGTGCCCAAACTCTGGAAAATATCCTGTGTTACACCCATACATAAAGGCAAGACCTCCACTGTACTTAATAACTACAGACCCATTGCTTTACTCTCTCCCTTAGCCAAAATCCTAGAAAAATGCATCCATACCCAGGTGCTAAAATATCTCCTAGACAGCAACATCCTGTCACTTACTCAGCATGGTTTCAGACCTGCCCATAGTACCACTACAGCCCTCTTCTGCTTCACAGACACAGTAAACCGTCTCAAAAATGAAGGCCTGCAGGTGTCAACTCTTTGTTTGGATATGTCCAAAGCATTTGACACAGTCTCGCACCAAATCCTGCTAAACAAACTAAACCAATATCACCTATCAAATCCCACTCTTATCTGGTTCCAAAGCTACTTAACTGACAGGTACCAAGCTGTGAAATGGGAAAATTCTCTCTCTCCTCAGCTGCCCATAACTATAGGAGTCCAACAGGGTTCTATCTTAGGACCACTACTATTCACAATCTTCACAAATGACCTCCATACCTTCGCACAGCATGCATCTATCTTTCAGCATGCAGATGATACTACCTTAATCTGGGCTGCACAAAACATTCCCACCCTCCTGCAAACAACTCAACTAGCATTCTCAGACATTGAAAACGATCTTACCAAGGCCCAACTTATCCTCAATCCAAAGAAAAGTCAGCTTATGATTATAACCAGTTCTAAAAAAAACAGTGATAACAGTCAGTTCACTATCTACTCCACAAATGCTACTCCAATTGCTCCAGTGGCACAGGCTAAGCTACTGGGAATAACCATAGACTCCCACCTAAAATTTGATAGCCATCTCAACTTAACTATTAAAAAAGTACACGCCAAACTGGGATCACTCTACTGTATCAAACCATTTCTTACCAGCAGCTCAAGTTCAGCCATTGCTCGCTCCCAACTTCTATCCACCTTACTCTATGCATCTCCCATTCTGACTAATCTCAACAAAACTGAACTAAGCAAAGTGAAATCCTGCATAACAGCTATGTTATAAAACAGATAGCTCGGCCGCCTATTGCATCTTCAAGGTTAGGAATCTGCATATGCAGAAATTGTGCAGCATGTAAATTCATACGCTCTTGCACCACTTTTACACACACATACAGTCAGGCAGTAATTCAAGCGAAATGCTATGCTGACTATCGAACCAAGAATGCTGTGTAGTTCAGTTTCTGTGTAAAATGTATGTTTTTTTACATAGGGAAGACAAATAGAATGCTTAAAGAGTTTGTATTGGAACACAATAGAGATGTCATTAATAAAAAGGAGGACAGTGCATTGGCCAAGCATGTTGAGGCAGAAGGGAGAGTCCACACTTTCAATTTTTTTGTTCTAGAGGTTATCAGAGAAGGGATGAGAGGGGGTGATGTGAAGATCCAAAGGTGGATCATTAAACTCAATGCAGAGACATTACCAGGTATAAATGAAGCAGTATCACTGAAACCATACCTCAAAGTCATAGCACTCAGACATTAATTTACATATATATATATATATATATATATATATATATATATATATATAGCACTTTAAAATGTGTAAATAAGTGTTGATACATGTTCTTTTTTTTTTTTTTTAATTTTCTTTAAATTTTTTAATGAGGTTTTGATAAATTAAATGTTGGATTTTTTTTGGAATTTTATCAGCAATGTGAGATGGACACTTTAAATGCCTTAACTGCTATCAATTAATGGCTGATTGATTTTTAAGTGTATAAAAGATGTAACTCAGTTGTTTAATGCTGTCTGAGGAAGCAATCATAGAGACTGTGAAAGCGCTTACCTTTTGTTGTTTTAATAAAGTGTTTATATTCAGCCGTGGTGGACAAGCCTCTACTTATTTTTGTACTGTTGACTTGCTTTTTATTAGAGCCTGTCCTTTATCCAGAACTCTTGCTATTTTGTGTTTTACTTAACAATATAAACATGTTGGTCAAAAGTTAGGCCACTGCCCACATAAGTTTCTAAATCCTGAACAACTGGGTCAACTCTTAGAGTTGTATCGTCAATGCAGTAGTTTCTAGGAAAGATGACTTCCCAAAGGATATACTAATGCATTTTTGGAATTTAGTTGCAGTCCATGATTTTGGCACCAGTTGTTTATTCGAGATAAGCCTTCCTGCACGATGGTTAAGTAATTTTATTATGATCCTGGGTTAAGCAAGAAATAATACATGAGACTGACTAGTCTTAAAGAACGCAAAATAATTTTAACTCTGGTCATCCTTAAAATACTAGGTTTAGTGTTGATGTTGTCTCTAATAGATTGCAGTTGCATTATGAATATCCATTTAGTACAGAATTTATGAATAGATAAACACCACACTTAATGCTGTTGAAAGATGGGTTATGTTTGAAAACTGGTTGACATATCTTTGTAACCTATATTAATTTGGACTGTGATTATTTTATTTCAGTGTTCTGCTTTTACAAACAATTGAGTGTATATGTAATATCCCCAGGTAGTTCTATATTAATGGAAATCAGTTGCACAAATGGCACCTGTTTATTGAATAATAGATGTTTTAAATATTTATTTAAGTATGTTAGTCCTGATTTTCCAAAATGTTTACATTTTAAAAGTACTGTTAAAATAATTGATGTATACACCAAAGCATATCTGTAATTTATAATACTATAATGTAACTTGAAACATGAATACATTCTTCCAAGCCTACAGCTGTTTTGCTTAAATAAAATAAATTAAATATGGTCTATGAATCACCTGAGACTGTGGATAATGTTTATTGAATGTACCCAACAAGCCACTTGCTGAGTAACTTAATTTGTCTGGTAAATTCCATTTTATCAAATTCATATTCAGATTCCTATCCTGATCATTCTTTTAGTATAAATACACTAGCTATAGTAAATAATCCAGAAATATTTTTAGAACTACTTTTCTTGTTTAATGAAGTAGCTATCCATAATAATTCTGATTGCAGCCACTCAGTACATGTATGGCCATTTCTGTTTCTCAGTGTGAGAAATAATATTCACTTTAAATCTCTCACAGTTAGCTAATATGTTTCATTTTATATTCTTTCTATATGCCATACATAATTAACTTCTATGTTCTTGTTCTCCCAATACATCATAAATGTATTAGTTACCATCAACCTTCCCAACATATGTCTTGTATTACACACTTAATAACAGCAAAGAATAGAAAAATATGTTTCATCAATGCCTATGACGCATTCCCTAATTAGAGATCCACTGAAAAAGCCATACATATTTACTATTAGTAATTGCAAATTAGGGTATATTTTTTCAACTAACTAGAACAAAAAATGTTCTATACCTCATATAATGGGCTTACTCTTGCATACAGTCCCTGGCATACTAAAATAATGGGGAGGGGGGGTGACAAAGGCCCAAAAATTGGGACAGATTTTAAATATTGCTCTTATAAACTTAGAAAATTGAATTTGCATTAGCATGCATTTCCCAATAGATATGAAGTCTGAAACTCAAATGTATGTCATTAATCAGCAACTTCAGTTTGCAGTGATTTTTCAGAAAACCACAACTTTTACGAGGAACAGACCAAAATATGAGGTACAAATATGCACATTCTGTGAAAATCTAGACAGTAGAGAGGTATAAAATAGTCCCGTATTTTGACAAATCATATTTCCCTAGTTACCCTTTGGCAGAAACACAGCTATTGCCTCGTCCCACATTGTTGGGATTTTTTCTAGAATCTTTCTGGAATATATTTCCCCTGCAGACCTGCTACTACCTTTCTGTCCACTGTTTAAAAAAATCCTGATGCAAAACCATCAGGGTTCTGGGCATTACTTCCTTTCAACTTCCTTACACGTTGTACATTCTTTTCTAATTGTACCCCTAGTGTGATCTGATATCCTGTTTCCACTGCATATTCTTTCCTCTCCATTATTTTATTATCCCTGCATCTTCTCCTATAAACACATATAGTGCCTTATAAAAATCTACAAATATATTTAAAATCTTCTCTTTACCTTCTACCTGTCATCTACTTTGGTTCTTCAGAATTACCATCATGACATCATTCCCCTGTTCTCTTAACTAACAAGAGGGTAACTTCAGGTTTATTTCTCCTCTAGCCTGCCACATTTCTGTCACATTTTCTCTTAAGTGAGTGGTGAGTGGCTACGTTTTTGTATTATTCATATCATCCATCCTGAGTTACTTTTCCTAAGACCCTTTCTCTCTCTCTCCAAGTTTATATAGATGTTCTGGCATCTTTCCTCACATACTAGCCATGTCTTTTCATCTTAGCCACATCCAACTCTTCTGTTCATCACCTTTCTCTGCCATATAACTCTTGAGCCTTCCCACCACCCTAAGCCAACCCCCCACCATCCTCAATAATTGTTACATCTGCTGTACTCCATTTCCATTCAGGATGTTCTACTGAACAGCCACTAGCAAGTTGTCTCTGTTCTGCATAACTGCTTCCATTTCAATCATATAGACCTTTGATATGACAAGCAACTTTCTCATATATTTTGTTGTGTGACCTGCACTGTCTCAGTCTTATCTATTATAATCAAATTTATCCTGTCTGCCTCACGTCTAGATTCAAGATTCAAAGAAACGTTATTGTCATTCAGGAAACACAAGTGCTACATAAAAGAAATTTCGAGTGTCAACTCTTTTACAGGAGAAAACAAACACAAAAAGATAGCCATGATAGGTATTAAAGAATAAACAATAACTATAATTGTTTGTCTTTTCGGCTTTTCCCTGTTAGGGGTCGCCACAGTGAAACTCCGGTCTGCTAATGATTGGCAGTAGATTTTTTATGGTGCCAAGTTGCCATCCCGACACCCAACCTTCAGCGAAGGCACCCCCATTCACACATGTCATTCAGAGGCCACTCGACCACGGGGAGGACATGCATACTCCACACAGAAGGCACTTCAGCCGTGAATCAAACAGGAGAACCTCTTGCTGTGAGGTAACAATGCTACCGCTGTACCACCGCGGCTTCAAACAATAACTATAATAGAAAAGTAAATATCTTGGTAGCTGACACACATGCTTGTACACTATTTATATACACTGGACAACACTGACTACTAGATGATTGACACATGACAAGAAAAGTACACTATATACAGAGGTGAGATTGGGTGAAATTGCATATAAGGAAGTGATTGGAATTGCACTTGAATGAGAATATATTAATTTTAGTATGCAATAAATAAATAGAATTACTGTATGTAAAAAAAAAAGAAAAAGAATGAGATCGTAACAACCTGTTATAGTTTTCATACATCAGATTTATGTCTGCATTAATGAGTGTTATTGCAGTTGGATAACAACTGCTCATGAATCTGGAGGCCTTGCAGCGGATACTCCGTAACATTCTACCAGTTAGAACCAACCATACACTGGAAGAGAAGTGTCTCAGCATTTTGTGGGACCTCTTTTTACATCTCATTTCAAAGAGTTCCTGTAAGGTAGGAAGACTAGTGCCCACTGCCTTTCCTGCTGTTCTTATTATTCTTTGCAGCTTCTTCCTTTCAGCCATTGTGCTGTTACTGAACCATACAGTGCAGTTGCTGGTTATAATGCTCTTGATGGCACCTCTGTAGAAGGTATTTAGAGCATTCATAGAGAGCTTTGCTTTTCTCAGCCTTCTTAGAAAGTGCAGTCACTGGTGGGCTTTTTAATTAGCTGGCTTGTGTTTGTACACCAAGAAAGATCCTCTGATATATGCACCCCTAGGAACTTTGTAGTTTGGACTTTCGCCACTTCTTCACAGTTGATCTTGAGGGGCAGGTGCATGACAGATCTCTTTCTGAAGTTAATAATAATTTCTTTTGTTTTATTGACATTCAGGTCCAAATTGTTGTTATTGCACAATTCAATCAGGGAGTTGACCTCATTCCTATAACCACTCTCATCATCACCACTTATGAGTCCCACCACTGTGGTGTCATCTACAAATCTGATGTTGTGGTTGTTGTTAGTTTTCACAGAGCAGTCAAGGGTAAGGATTGCGAAAAGTAGAGGACTCAGCACACAACCCTGGGGTACTCCAATGTTGATTGTAATGCCCCCCAAAGTGTTGTTACCAACACAGGTCCTTTGCGGTTTTCTAGTCATGAAATTGAGGATCCAGTTGCACAGCCCTTTATTTATGCCAAGGTTGATTAGCTTTGCTATAAGTTGCATTGGAAACACCATACTGAATGCCAAGCTGAAATCTATGAACAACAGCCTGGCATAGTTGCTCTTCTCTTCAAGATGCTCCAATGTGAGGTAAAGTGCCATTGAAATGGCATCAACAGTTGATTTGTCTGCCCGATAGGCAAACTGCAGCAGGGTCAAAGGATTGGGGTAGTACTGTAGTCAAATGCCTTTTAACCAGTCTTTCAAAGCATTTCATTACATGTTATGTAATGGCCACTGACCTGTAATCATTTGGGTAGGTGGGGTTGGCTAGTTTTGGGTAGGTGGGGTTGGCTTGTTTGGGCAGAGGGATTATGTTGGCAACTTTGAAACATGCTGGTACTTTTTGCTGGACAAGCAAGGCACTGAAGATGTCTGTCAGGACTAGGCTGAGTTGCTCTGCACAACCTTTCAATACTTTCCCCAGAATGTTATTAGGGCCAGCAGCTTCCTGGGGTTCATTTTCCTCAGTTGGTTCCTTACACCCACAGCACTGAAGTTGAGTACTGCCTCCTTCATTCATTGAGAAGCTTTACAGCCTCCAGGTTGTTTTCCTTTTCAAACCCGCCAGTTTAGGTTGTTCAGAAATTCAGTCCTATCATTGCACTGAGCTGACTTGGTGTTGTAGTCAGTTAGCTGTTGAATATCATACCACAGGCTTCTTGGGTCTTTCGCATCCTCGAAGCATCCCTGTATTCTCTTTCCATACTCCCTCCTAGCCTCTTTGATACCCTTTTTTAGATTAGCCCTTGCCGTGCTTAGATCCTTCTTATTCTTTGCCCTGAAAGCAGTGTTTCTTGCCCTCAGCAGCTCGTACACCTTGCTGTTTAGCCATGGTTTTTTGTTGGCTCTTACTTTAATATTTTTGATGATTATTACATCCTCCATGCATTTGGATATGCAAGCCATAGTTGTCTCAGTATATTTATCTATGTTCACCAGATTGTTAACACCATGGCTGTCTCCGTGAAGACATCCCAGTTTGTGGTATCAAAGCAACCCCTGAGACTTTCCATGGCTCTTTCATGCCAGCCCTTAATTTATTTCATGGTGGGCTTATCTCTAATCAAGAGGGGTTTGGTAAGCTGGTATTAGTTTTATGGAGATGTGATCAGAGCCAACCAGTTTTGGTTGTTGTACAGCTCTGTATGACTCTTTTATGTTAGTGTAAGCCTTGTCGAGAGTGTTTGCTCCCCTTGTGGGAAAATCCACAATTTGGTAGTAATTGGGTAGCACCTCCCTGAGATGAACATTTGAAGTGAAATGAAGAGGTTCTATGAGCCAGCCATGGATTCAAAATTGCAGAATGCCATAGGTGGTAGTGTAGTGAATGAAATCCCATGTTTGCCACTGCGTAGTTTTTGTGTTTCCTCAGAGATTGTGCAAATCATCCTCTCACCTCCCTTATTGTTTCATTTTTTTATATATGGGGTCAAACTCTCTTACCACCTGTCTGGATTCAGTGCCATTCTCCCATCTGCCTCGACAGTCTTGCTTGACTGTCACAGATCTCTCATGCAATTCACTTCTGTCTTGGCTGGATATCCTCATTTTCTCTTGCCTTCTTCTTGTCTATCCCAAATCTTCTTCCCCAGATACTATTTGGCTTTCCTGCACATGTACCTGTACCACCATAATCTGTTCTCTTTGCCCTTCTTTGCAATTGGAGCTACTTTGGCTTCTGCCCTAATTTTGTCATTTCCACCTCTTCATCTTCTCTCCAACAGTGTGCATCCTACCATCCATCTCAAGCACTTTGTCAACATCACCTGTAGTGTCCCCAGCAGCTCTACCTTCATGCCTCTGTTTCTCTGGCATGTATAAGTACTGGTCACACCACTCTTTTGTATACCTTACTTATTAGTTTTTTTGATATTCTTCTGTCACATATTACCCCTACCACTCTCTTTCAGTTGGCTGAAGCAGTTCTAGCTTTGACCTCCTCATTCAGACTTCCTTTCTCCTCAGATACCACTCCCAGGCAATTGAAAACAGCTGATCCAGCCCTGTATGTTCCATTCTATCTCAGTTTTCAGATTCTTCTGATTTTCTCCATTTGTTGCCTTGGCAACTTTCTTGTCTGTACTCAGTTTCATCTTGTGTGTCTTCAGTTTTGCATTCCAGTCCTGTACTATTTGCTGAAGTTACTATTCAGAGTCTGCTTTGAGATCCACATTGTCTGCATACATAAGCTTTGTTGATCTGTCATCTCACACTTTTGCTAATGTAGTCCATCACCAGTATGGACAGAGTTGGACCCTGATGTGCACCCATTCCCACTGGAACCCTTCTTTGAGTACAAATATTGTTCATACTTACGTCATTGGTTCCTTATATCCAGCCTGCACTAATTCTACCAGTGTTTCTGGGACTTGACACTATTGCAGGTGCCTAAATCAGGTTTCTTGGGACCTTGTTATATGCTTCTCCAAGTGTGGTAATGCCCATTTGGACTGCTTACCCATCTCCAGCTTCTTCTCTGTTATTTGTCTCACTGCAAATATTAAGATGTTGCACTGCATCCTGACGTGAATTCAAACTACTCATTTCCCATCAGATTTTCTACTTTTCTGTGTATATGTTTATTAATTACCCTATTCAGCACTTTCATACAGTGTGATAGGAGTGTGATACCTCTATACTAACCATTGTTGTGAATGGCCCTTTGTTCTTGTACAATGGTACTAAAATGCTTATTCTCAGATCATCTGGGATGTCTTTCTCTCAATATATCTGTGAGCCCCTTCAGGACCTATGTCTTTCCTAATATACCTAGCATCTTGATTACATCTACTGTGACTGCATTGGAGCTTGCTGCATTCCCTGACATCATTTTCCTTAGTGTCGCTATTATTACTTCTAGGGTGGGCTATTTTCCTTAGTGTCGCTATTATTACTTCTAGGGTGGGGTCTTCTTCCTCTTTCATTGTAGACTGTGCATGGAGCAGTGCAGCTTTTGAGGGGGCTTTCTACATTCAGAAGTTGCTGGAAGGACTTCTCCCATCATCCTTTAGTGCTCTGTGGACTGGTGAGCAGGTTGTTGCTGGCATCCTTTATGAAGGGTGTCTGCTGTCCATCTTCTTTGTCTTTCTACCTTTGCCTTGCAACCTTTTTTGTACCATTTACTGAGTCACATCCCAGATGCTGGTAGGGTGCCTCTGATGCCTTGTTGCTTTTTTTTTCTGTGATTGTTTTCTTAGTCTCTTTGTTGGCCAATCAGTATTCCTTCTTAGTCTGGTCCATCTTATATCTCCCACTTATTCTAGCACTTCTATATTTTTGACTACTTCCTGGACTTCTATTTTCCACTACCAGCTTTTTATGTACCTTATTTCCATACCTGGCTTGGCTGCATATTTGTTCTACAGTCTTCACATGGTTCCCTGTTAAGTAAAAGAATGCTTAATATAGCGAACGCTGTTTAATCGACAGCTAAATGTTGAAATGGCAAAATCCCGAAGACACGGAACAGCAATTTTTTTCCCAGGGAAATAAATCACTGGGTCATTTTCGGGACTTCACAGTTTCCTCCACTGTGGTGTGATCACGGAGTTGGTATATTTAAGTAGGGGGATGGGGGGCACAGCCCCCCACATCGGGGGTGGGGTGGGGGAGAAGCTCTCTACTTTATTTTGGCTTTGTTTGTTTTTTTCTTTTTTTTTTTTATGGACCAGTGATTTTTTTCCCTGGGAAAAAAAATCGCTGTTCCGTTTGTCTGGAATTTTGTGTTTTCGTTTTTTGGGGGGTTGATTATACAGCGTTCGCTATTTTAAGGGTTTGCTGTTATAGTATAGACCCTCTTCACACATGCTGTTTCAAGATACTGATATCCTTCTTCAAGTCCACCTAGTTCTTCTTCTTCTTGAGGTGCCATAGCCCTTAGTATTTCTGTGAAATATTTAGCTTTCCCTTCAAGTAAACTTCCAAGTCTTCATCCTTACTAGTGTTGAGCTTGTTGGCCACTAGTAGTTTATGCTAATGGCCAACTGTTTTGGGAATGACTTTGCAATCACTGGTTCCAACCCTATGCCTTTTTCTTCCTCAAAGGAAGTCAACCTGTGCTGCATATTGGCCGCCCTTATATGTGATTTTATGAATGTCTCTTTTCGAGAACCATGTGTTGGCTGCCATCAAGCCATTTGCTAAACAGAAGTCTAGAATAACTTCTTCATTACTTCTGTTGCCCCAGCACCCAGGCAAGCCTCACATTCTGTTGTATCTGTCTCAGAATGAGCATTTAGATACCCCTTTATCAAGACTGACTCACTTTTATCTCACTTTATTAAGGAGGTTCTTCAGTTTTTGCTGCCTTAATGTTCTCTTTTCCTCTTCATTATAGCCCTGCTGTGGAACATAGACTGAAGTCATGAAGACTGCGATTATCTTTTCATTGGATTCTGACTTGGATGACTTCTCTCACTGTCTTTAGGAGAATCTCTGTCACCACAATTCCCACACCATTTCTAGTATGCCCTCCCCTCTGAGTATAGACTTAATAAATGGAAGATAATTATTATTTTATTATTATTATTTGACATTTGTTGACTGGGTTAGTTTGACTGAGACAGCTCTTTTTCAGCAGAGGCCCAGAGAGAAAAGCTCCATAAGTATTACAAACATATAGAGTAGTAGATACAAGGATTCAGTGAGATATAAAAAGCCATCATAATGAAAACGTGCATAATTTACACAGCTGAAATTATATACACACGTGTGCCACTAAGTCAGGCAGAACAATCTCTGTAGTTGTGTGTCAAGTACAGGTGTGAGAAATGCCCTTACAGGAATAAGAATGGTTAGCATTTGTTTACTTAAGTAGAAGTCAGAGGGGTGTAAGTTGTAGGTTATGTTAGTCGAGTAGTGGGAGACAGTTGGAATACAGTCAGAGATAGACCTGAGAGGAAGTAAGGAGGATAAGTGAAAGAAAGGATGAGGGTTTAAGGTGGAACAGTCATGTGGGGTAATTACAGCGACAGATCCAAGTTCTGTTTGACAGCAGTCTTAAATGTTTGCAGATGATTAAGATTCCTGTTATCTATAGGAAGTTTGTTCCAGGATTGGACAGGGGAGAAGCTGTATAGGTTTTGCCCTATTTTGCTTTTGGGTTTGTAGATCCAGAGGAGGTTTTGGTCAGAGCTTCAAAGAGACCTTGGAGGGATATAGAGAGAGACGAGAGAGGCAATATCAGGACAGGACGAGGGCTGGTACAATATAGTATGTATGATCTGAAGCTAAGAGAGGAGCAGTTGATGGGGAAATTCTAACCGGTTTAAGCTTTTGTGGGCAAGACAGTGGTGACACTGGTAGGTTAGATTTGTGGCAAATCTAGCAGTTTTTTGTATGTGGGTTCTAATTTTAATAAGAGAGGAGTCTGAAGATTAGTGAGGATTTGCAAGCCATAGAATAGGCTTGAAAGGAGGTATGCATGGGAGAGGGAGATTTTAGCTCTTGTGGAGAGAAATTTTTTATTTCTCTACAGAAGTCCAAGTTTTTGGTAGGTTTTCTTGATGTTGTTGTAGACATGCAGATCAAATTTGAGTTGATCATCTATGATCACCCCCAGAAGCTTGGTGTGAGACACAACAGAGATAGGTGTATTGTTAAGGGAAGAGATAGAGAAGAAAGATTTTAGATGGTTCATAGTTTTGGAAGTGAAGAGAAGGAGTTTAGTTTTTTAGCTTTAGAATTAACTGATTCTTGGTGAGCCAATTTTCAATTGAAAAGAAGGATTTTTGTGTGAGAGTATTTAGGTGAGAGAGGGAGTCGGCAGTAGTGATGACTGTGGAGTCATCTGCATATTGCACAAGAGATGACTGAGGACAGGATGTATATAATTGGTTGGTAAAATGTTAAACAGTAATGGGAGAAGGATAGATCCCTGAAGTACACTCATCTTGATAGGTAGGGCAGGTGATGTTGTAGAGAGCTATTTAACCGATTGATGTCAATCAGAGAGGTAAATAGCAAACCAGGAGATAGTTGAAGAAGTTAGCTTAAGTTTGGAGAGTGTGGCCACCAACAGATGGTGGGATACAGTTTCAAATGCTTTTGAGAGGTCAAGGAATAGGCTAGAGATGAGTTTATTATTGTCTCTGGCTTGTGATGCAGTGTTTAAGAAGGATATGAGGGCTGTGGAGGTGCTATGTTTTGAGCGAAAGCCATGTTGTGTGTGGACAGGTAAGTTTTCTTGTAAGAGGTAGTGTAGGATTTGCTTGTGAATGCATTTCTCTAATAGTTTGGAAAGAGTTGATAAAATAGTGATAGGCCTGAAGCTGGCAAGCTGAGAGGAGTTACCTCCCTTGTGAGCACTTTGGATGCAGGGATGGAGTGGTTGATAAATATGGAGAATTAATGTGTATAGTGACAATAAGTGTACATTGCAAAGACACACAGGAATGCTGTGTGATGCACAAGAAAATATACCATTATGTGTTTAGTTGTGCTGAAAAAATGCACGAAAGAAACATTGCCTTTTCTTGGATGAAGCAGGTATTGCTCTGATGTTGGTGTTACTTTAAAAGTTTATTGACAACTGTGCACACTCACTTAAAACTTTTTCATCTCATTTGCTTAATTTCCTCTTTTTGGACCATTGATGTTGTAATAAAATGTTTTTAATTTCCTTTTTGTTTCCAACAATGATCTTATCTTACCAGCAAAGATATAAAAATGTAACATTGACTGCTCATTTTCTGGAAACCCTCAGACAACTTCTTTGCCTAAAAATATTAGTGTCTACAGCCTGATTTAGCAGTACGGTAAATGAAGATTGTTTGGCATGTACTGTAGCAGAAAGCAAAAGCCATACTTGACTCTGATGGATGCCATATTCTCTGTTCAACAGGTAATATGATTAATGACTAGACGTTACGAAACACATTGTACAATATTCCATGTAAACACATTATGTCATTTCTTTAAGTTAACTGTGTGTCAGTTTTTTAGTATAACCTTCCTCTGTTAAAAGATTTCATGAACATTTTCATGTGTGCATTTTCCCCAAAGATTTAAAAAACAACTCTCAGTGTAATCAGATGCTGTAGAGAGAGTACTGCGATGAGCATCTTATAGATGCATCCTGCAGGAAAGTATTAGACATTTTTGAAAGTTGCTGCTCTAGGTTTACAAAATTGAAAATCACCTTGCACCTTGGCTAGTTATCTGCATTTTAGAACATATATTTGACGCAGCATGGCTGTAGTATTCAGGTCTGTCCTCGATACTAGTTTTGTATAGAGTTTGTATCATTCAACACTGCTGGTTTGTTTATGTGTGCTAGTGCTAGGTGAAATTTTATGGAAGTCCGTCAGTTATGTACGGTGGTCAAAACCAAGTAATGCCACTAACTATGCATTTGACTGCTGAATGGGAAGCAGACTTCGGCATATGTAGAAATGTCTGAGCCTTAAAAAGAATGTTGTGCTGCCATCTACTGGCCAGTCAGGGGGTTGGAATATGTACTGCTCAAAAGGAAAATAGTGGCAGTTTAATTAGGCACTGAGAGATGGATTTATGTCACAGGCATTAGTGAGATATCTGATGTGGTATAAAGTGACCCCAAATATAGATGTCATGAGGCTATACCACGGAAGGCAAGGCTACTGTGCGGTACTGGTGAAGGGTGAAGATTTATTTGTGAAGGAGTGTTTAATATTCTCTCTGTTGATTTTGGGACCATCATAATGAAAATAAATATAAGAAGAATTTTTGGAATATAGACTCAAAAACAGGGTAAGAATCCAAACATGAGTGTGTTTGTGTGTGTGTGTGTGTTTTGGGCAATGGAGGATAAACATTCTTGACCTCATTCCAATGACAACAGTACAAGTCATAGAGACATCCACAAATAAACAGAGAGAAATGACTTGTCAGTGATGAGTTTTACAATGCTTCAGATGATTGTATCATTCTGACTGGCAGACAGTGCAGAGGATTAATGCTATGAACTCTTAACAAGCCACTTTCTATGGTACAGGGTACAATTCTCTCAGCCTTCATTTACCTACTGTGTGACCTTGACTCTGACAGAAAGTTATTTTGCACAGATTTAGATGCAGTAGTCATGTTATGATTGTTGGGATATAAGATTGTGGATAATAAGAGTTTGGTTTTAAGGCAAGTATGCATGATATTTTAAATAAGTTTAAATGAGCTGTTTGGCTGTGTAAAAACAATAAAAAACAGAAAAAAAAAGAAAGAATAATTTTTTATTGAAATGTAATTTCCAACCTGTAACCACTTAAAACAAATCAAAAACAACAGTAGCAACAAAATAGTCATTTCTAAACAGTTCTGTACCTTGTCATGGAAAAAAACCCCTTAAATAATAGTTATGAAACAGTCCCACAAGGTGTACATTCTCAGAATGATGATATGCATATGATGGAACGAGATGTGATTCTTGTGGTGGGGCAAGTGAAGTCATTATGATGTGAGCAGTTTCAATCCTGTTCATTGTATATTTCCCAAAGTGAGTATAAAACTGTAAATATATTGCTTTGCACATACTTTCAGACTGTAAGATAAATTTATGTTTTTATTTTATTTGCTAACATGTTTACTAAGCAAGTAAACAGAAATAAATGGGCTGCTAACTGTCATGACCTGGGGACAAATTCACAAGTTAATGCAAAATACAGGATGTAACAATAAGCTGAATGAAGTTAATCATTTGACAGAACTACACATCACTATTTGTTGTGAGAGATCTAATGCTATTTTCACATTGTGGTATTAAAGTTTGAGGGAAAATGTCTCTAAAGTAGCCTGCTCTATTTGAGATGATTGAGCTATATAGTCTCAGTTCAAAAACTGGATCCATCCATTTTTGTATGGGGCCAGCACCTTTTGTACTCCTTTGTGGATGGATTGGCTTTCTCAGCACCCCTTACTTGAATATGCTAACTTCACTATCACACTACCATAAGGAAAGGAGAAACACACTAATTGGGTGAAAAGAGTTTTTACATGAATCGTCTGACAGTTCCATTTTAATAACACTGCTGGAGAAAACCAACACTGAGAAATGGGACCATCACCTCTGTAGATTCAACTGCCTAAGAAGACATCTTTGCCTGAGATGTTCTTTTTTTTCAGCCGTGTCTCACTGATGCATAAAATATTAAGAAGTTATTAGCTGGATCTGCTGCATTTCATTACAAATATTTATGGAGTTTTAATTTGCTAGAATAAGTCAAGGATATTCTATCCAAGTAGAGATAATGGGGTAACAAAGCATTTGACTGGTATTATGAGGATGAAGAGGAGAAATAAGTGGGGACGTTTAACAGTATGGGAGAGTCAGAGTTGTAATAAATGTTTCCACTCAGGAGAAGTGACTGAGGTATGGGAGTTTACAAGGTGTCTGTCATGGTGGCCATATTGTTCTTCATGACATGTGGGGTACACAGTCTTGGTGTCAAGTGAAACAGTGAACTTAGTCTATGGGGTCAGAGAGGAGGCTGTCCCAATACAAATTGGAGGGATTTATAATTGTGAGATGTATGTAATAGCTAGAGAAAGAGCAAGGGAGGTATCAGAGTGAAACAAGAGTAAGAAAAGCTATGGCTATTTCAGTAAACAGTAAAAGAGGATACATAACGTGAATTGGTTGCTGATTGGGATGTGCTCATTTGACAAAGGGGAGGTATCATCATCATCCCCTTTTTTCCCATTTTCTACATGGACTTGGGGTATTGTTTTAACTGTCACAATCTGTCCAATTCAGTGCCACACTGCTGCCTTCTTCAACACTCATGCCTGACTGCTGCAGATCTTTTTTCACACAATCCATTCACCTCTTTGAGGGCCATCCTCATTTCCTCTTATCTTCTTCCTGTTTGTCTGAAATCTTCCTCATTGGATTGTCTTTTGCTTTTCTGCACATGTGCCCAAACCACCGTAATCTGTTCTCTTTAATCTTTTCTGCAATTGGAGCTACTTTGGCTTCTACTCATATGTCCTCATTTCTTCATCTGTCCCACAGTGTGCATCCTACCACTTCTCAGGCACTTCATTTCCATCACCTCTAGCTTCCTCATTTGCTCTGACTTTGCTGCCCAGGCTTCTGTGCCATACAATAGTACTGGTCACACCACTATCTTGTACACCTTGCTTTCAGCTTCTTTGGCATTCTTCTGTCATTCACTACACCTGAAATTCTCAGCTTCTTCTGATTTCCCGAATTTGCTGCCATTACCACTGTCTTATCTGTGCTTAGTTTCATCTCATGTGCCTTCAGTTTTGCATTCTATTCCCTTATCCTTTGCTGAAGTTCTTGCTCAGAGTCTGCCTATAATGCCACATCATTCACATACAGCAACTTTGTTGATCTTTCTCCTCCAACCTGTTTGCTAATGTAGACCATCATCAATATGAACAGCAGTGGGCTCAGAGATGAACCTTGGTGCACACCCACTCCGACTGGGTACCCCTCTGTGAGACTGAACACTGTTCGTACTTGAGTCATTGGGTCCTTGTACATAGCCTGCACTAATTCTATCAATGTTTCTGGGACTTCAAACCACCGCAGTACTGCCCAAGTCAGCTTTCTTGAGATCTTATCATATGCTTTCTCAAAGCCTAGGAATGCCAAGTTGGACTGTTTCCTCATATCTAGCTTCTTCTCAACTATCTGTCTCACTGCAAACATCTAGTCAGTTATGCTGCATTCTGATCTAAGTCCGAACTGCTCACTTCCCATCTAACTTTCTACTACTTAGTGTATCTGTTTATCAATCACCCTCTCCAGAACATTCATGCAATGTGATAGGAGTTTGATGCTTCTATACAGTTGTGGATGTCCCCTTTCTTCTTGTACACTGGTACAAGTATGCTCATTCTCCAATCATCTGAGATACGCCTTTCTCTCCACACTGCTATGATTACCCTCAGGAGACATTTCTTCCCCTACCTCAGCCAGCATCTTTATCATATCTGCTGTGACGTCATCTAAGCCTGCTGCTTTCCCAGACTTCATTTTCCTTAGTGCTGTTCTTACTTCTAGGGTGGGCTCCTCCTCTTCTCTTCATAGGCTGTGTCTGGGGCAGTAAAGCTTCTGTGGACTTTTCTTCATTCAGAAGCTGCTGGAAGTACTCCTTCCATCTGCCTTTGATGTCCTGTGGATTGGTGAGCAGGTTGTTTCTGTCATCCTTTATCAAGGGTGTCTGGCTATCTTCTTTATCTTTCTGGCTTTGTCTTGCAACCTGATATTGTTTCTTTGTGCTGATAGACTGCCTCCGGTGCCCTGTTCTTTGCTATTGCAACTTCTTTCTTAGCTTCTTTATTAGTCAGCTAGTATTCCTTCCTCACCTGGTCAGTTTTTTTCTATCTCCCACTTTTTCCTGCACTCCTTCTTTCTTTTGATGACTTCTTGGACTTCTGCATTCCATCACCAGCTTTCCTTATGTACCTTATTTCTATACCTTGCTCAGCCACATATTAGTTCTGTAGTGCTCACACATGCTGTTTTGAGGCACTGCCATTTTTCTTCAACTCCACCTATTCCTCCTCTTCTTGGGGTGCTAGAGTCCTGAATAATTCCTTGAATTGAGCCTTTTCTGACCACTGCTTGCAGCTGATTGTGGCAACCAGTGGTTTATGCTGTGAGGTGACTGTTTCACCAGGGATGATTTTGCAATCAATGTTTTTTTCCCCAATGCCTTTTCTTTACTTGGAGGAAGTCTACCTGAGTTGCATGTTGGTCACTCTTGCATGTGATCTTGTGACTGTTTCTCTTTCTAAACCATGTGTTCGCTACTGTCATGTCATTTGTCAGACAGAAGTCTAGAATGACCTCTCCTTCTTTATTCCTGTTGCCCCGCCCATGTGAACCCAAGCAGTCCTCAGATCCTGTTCTGTCAGTCCTGATATGTGCATCCAAGTCACTCATTATCAACACCAATTCATGTTGCCCTGCTTTATCTAGTAGGTCCTGCAACTGCAGTCTGAATGCACTCTTTTCCTCACTATCACAACCCTGCTGTGGAGCATACACTGACATTATGAATACTGTCCTATCATTACTCTGGAGTCTGATTGCCATGAATCTTTCACTAATTCTAGTGATATCTGTCACTGCCTTCTGAAGCCACTCTCTCACCACAATTCCCACACCAATTCTAGCCTAGCTTCCTCCTGAGTAGTAGACTCTGGATTCCAAGCCAAGTGGCTTCGCTGCACTGTCCTTCCATCTTATCTCTTGGATATATAGGAAGTCCAGCCTCCTCCGTATCATCATGTCATCCACTTCCATGATACATCCTGTCAGTGAACCTACATTAAGTGTAGCAATTCTCATTTCGTGTTTGGCAGGTTGATTGGTTTTCATGCAGCTTTCTCTCAACAGAGCTATCCCAGGTATCATAGGCTGGGCAACTAGACACTGTTCAGCAAGTAGCTTATTGACCTAGGGCTGGGCTTTATGGTGGGTACACATTGGCCAATAGAGGCATATACATCCCTCCCACCGTTAGCATGGATCCCTGGCTTAGGTTGGAGTAGACTGGGTCCTCAACCCACTTATCACTGGCAAATACCCATGCCCATTTGGAGATATTAGTCAACATGACTGAATCACCTAGAGCCATATTTTACATCATTGAGTAGCTAGCCCTACTGTGGCAAGCACTCTGTGATCCATGTTCTGCTATCTTGAGGATACAGTGTACCACAGTAGTTGCCCAAAGAGGTTGGTCTATACAACTCTTTCCCCTATAGGGCACCATGTAGAGTTTGTGCTGCTGCCCTCAGCTCTACTTATTAGTGAGTTCTTGAGGGGGAAAGACTTATCATGTTTTTCAGAGGTGAGTGGAGCCCCACAGAGACACAGGGAGAATATGTAGACTCCAAACATTTAATGGTCAGAGGTCAGGATCGAAACAGGGAGGAATTGAGGTAGATATACATCTAAGATAACACATGGGTAGTATAGTGTCGGTGGAGCTGGAAGGGGAAGAAATCACTGCAGTTTCCTAAATATCAATTAACAGTGGAGATCCACAGGCACAGGAAGTGAATATAATGAGAGACTGTGGAGTGTGTACACTGAGGTCACAGAAGAACTGTGTCTGCAAACTGATTATTAAAAAGCAAAAACACACTGAAACAAAAAACAAATGACTGACTCTACATGTTTCTGTGTAGAAATACGTAGAAAGTTAAATAGACCTGGCAAACACAATGTTTCTGCAAGGGCAGTCCCCTTGTACCCCCACACCCTCTTTGCTCTGATATACTAACTCCACTACTGCACAATAGCAGAGGCAGGGTAAAGACCATCAATGGCCATCTACACTGACTGCTTGCTTACAGTGCTACATTGCCCCCCACATGCAACCATATGTTATAAAAACAGGCTTGCAGGGGTAGTTCTGACACCAGAACTGAACCAAACCCAGCAAGTCAAACAACATTTGCATTCAGCCATCTCTTGAATCAAATGATAGCTTCATTTAAATCTCACAAAATAAGTCATAGGAGAAAGCTTTCATTTTGTTTCACGGGTAGTTAAATACAGGGTATTCTTTAAAGAATGTGCAGCTTTTCAATAATCAGAAACATCTCTTCTCAGAAAGCAATTTCCAAATCAAGTGACTAACTGCTCTTTTTAAGGTCATTTTGTTGAGACTTTGGATGCTGATAGAGGACAGCAGTACCACTAACGGTCCAAAGGAGACCAGGCGTATACTTCTGTTAATGCATAATTCATGAAGCTTAATATTCTAGTTTTGTTTTCATGCTGATTCATTAACTGGTTGCCAACATACATTCATGTTCTGGATCAAACATTGACCCACCAATGATTTTCTGTGTGGGATGTAAATTACCAGTGCCTATAAGTATTTCTTCACACTTCAGATGTAAATGTAAATGTATGCTCAGCTGATCTCATCTTATGAAACTGCCACTCAAACATTAAGGATCACATATGCCATTCATAGCTAATTGTCTAACTATTTCAATTATTTTTGGGTCTATATATTTTTTTAGTCGGGTGGGAGCTGGTGGGCTGGCTGATAGACACAGATTACATTACTTTATTACTCTATATTACCATTTTATGAGAAACTCAGGTTCAAGTCCTATCATTGCCTTATACTGAAACGTAATCACCTTAATAGTAAAATAACTACTACATGAAGCATATAGTTGTTACTCTCATGGCATTTTCCAAAAAAAAAAAGAAAAAAGCTAAAGTAGTAAAATTAAGTTGTGATGACATTCATGCTTCCAGTATAAATGGCAATACATTAAACTAAAATTGTCTAAAATCATAAAAATGTATAATATTGATGCTGCATATTGTGATAGATTATGGTCTGTTACCACAAAAACATGATGGGTTGTAATATTTCTCAATCTGTCTCACCTGTAGGGGAAATTAATGAGAAAAATAAAACACATTTTAAGTAACTATTGCTTTTTCTTTCTCTTTCTCTCAATATACTGCAACAATAATTTTATAGCATCTAGCCAAAACTAGATTGT